>NC_142600.1:43713443-44014340 GCF_041222555.1 Hakea prostrata
ACACGCCCATATCATTTAAAAGACAGCAACTCCCTTATTTGCTTTCTCCTGCGTAGATTGTAGCAAAATCACACAGTTTCCATTTTGGAAGGGTCACATGGTGGTTTTCCCCTGAATTTCTGTGTTGTATTCTGGTTGTTGATTCTCAAGTGGCGTGGTGGGGTGGGGGCCTGGAGTTAGGAGTTTCCGGTTGTCTCTGTAGTTCCTTCTCCTTTTCTTTTCTTGTGTTTCTTTCTTCTCTGCTTAAATTTTGTTCTAGTATCAACTTTGTAGTTTCTTCTCTTTCTTTTATACTTTCTGAAAGTTTGATCTACAGCAAATTTTGCTGCTTTTCTCTTTTCTGCACTTCCACTTCCACCCAAATTTTTTTTCCCATGTCAGAGCTTTTGCTTTGTGCCTATCCAGAGGTGTTGACCATACTGTAGGATTAGACTTCCTTGCACTCTCTCTGGTTGTAAGTGGCCTCCAACTTCTTGATAAACAAATTTCTCCAGTTGTTCTATTGATCAAGCTTAAACTTGGCACTACTGAAAATTTGTAATACTTCAAATTGAAATGATAATGTTATTTCCTGAAATTCTGCAAAGTTCTTGACTGAATCAACCTTAAGATTCGGTTGGATTCTTTTCCATGAATCAATTTCTTGGTTTATTTTACGTCTCAAAACCTAAATAATTTCCTGCAAGGAAGGATATACTTTGTTTTTATAATTCAGTACCACTTTCAGCTTTCTCTAATGCTTGATTTACCAATATGATTTTGGATATCTGGGTCATTGGATTTAACCTGTATTAGTTCTAGGTTTTTGAATAGAAAGCAATTTGGAGATTTAATGGAAAATTGATTTGAATAGCAGAAATTTCAAATATTGAACAAGTGTCCAAGTTTTAAATGTATCTGTACCAAAGTGGAAAAATAGCAGTCAAAAAAATGTTTCCATGAAATAAATAAACTGCCACACCCTATTATTTTTCATGCTGATTGATTACATGTGGGCAAGAATCCCTAGGGAATTTTCCTTTGAGCATGTTATACAAGCGGCTCCGTATGCAATTCTCTCTTCCAGTGAATTTGTGGTGTTTAATGTTGTAGACTTGTGGCATATCAAAACTACTCATTTATTGTACTCATGGTGTTGCTTATTACAGTAGTGGAGGTCTCGTGGCTTACTCAGAAACACAGTCCGGACTTGGCACGCAAAGTGGCCAGACTCCTAAAGTAGAACCCAAGAAGAAGAAAATTGCAGTGCTTGGAACTGGTTGGGCTGGCACTAGTTTTCTTAAAGAGTTGGATGTTGCCAAGTTCGATGTTGAGGTGGTCTCCCCATGTAACTATTTCACGTTTACACCTTTGTTACCAAGTGTCACATGTGGTACTGTGGAACCAAGAAGCATCATTGAGCCTATTCGGAATATAATGAACAAGGTGAATACATTTTCATAGCACATTAAACACCCTTCTTCAAGAGATAGAAAAAAATTTAAGCTATTTCTTTGAATACATTAGTCAATTTCCTGTCAAGCTAAGATAGTAGGATTCAGTTTATCCCTCTCATTCTGAATGTAACTTTGTAACAAGCACTTACAGCTTTACCATGCTACTCTAGTTTGTTTGTTGTCTTTAATAATATATAGTACAGATTTCCACAGTTGATCTTGGTTTCTGTCTTGGTATTTGTAGAAGCCAAGGTAACTCAGTCAAAATCCATAACCCTGCATGTAATAGTCTTGTGAAGACGAGCAGATGACATACTTTGGATGCATTCTCCTCTTGAGCACCATACTCAAGAGGTTACTCCATATATACTTCCATCAAGATCACCATTAAGAAAGCATTTTTGATATTTAGTTAAGACAGAGTCCTATTGACCAACGAGTTAAGAACACGACAAGATCAGTTCAGACATGTTATCAATGGAGAGAAGAATAATTGAAGGGAAGAAAGGAGTAACTGAGGGAGAGAGTTTATGCCCTCATTTTATTAAATGATAATCAAATCTTAGTAGGAATACTAGTGAAAGCCAAAGACAAAGGACAACTACCAAATTTAGAAAATAGCTAAAGTGACGTGATATGTAACAAGAAAAGACCTACTAACTACTATCCCAAGGTACAACACTGTTTTGTGGAATTCTAACCATCATACAAACTGTACCAATAACTAAAGAAATATGCCAGTAGTTTGTTGTTCTGTAAAAGTCATCTGCTTCAGTGCAACATAACTTAGAATTTGTCAATGTGGCACATTTCTTTTCACATTTGATGGTTAGTTATAATATTATCCTATTTTTATGTGATTTACGTTCTCATATTTTCAATTTTTACTTGACTGATCTGGTAGTAAACTTTTACATATTACTCTGTGTGTATCTCCTATTTATGGATAAACTTTCCATGTTCATCTTCACTTAACTGATCTTGTTTTCACTTTTTTTCCCCCAAGAGTGGTGGAGAAATTAAATTTTGGGAAGCAGAGTGTGTCAAGATTGATTCAGCAAATAAAAGAGTTCTTTGTCAATCTAGTCATGGCAAAGATTTAGTTGGGAAGTCAGAGTTTTTCGTGGATTATGATTACTTGGTAGTAGCATTAGGGGCTGAAGTAAATACTTTCAACACTCCTGGGGTTAAGGAGCATTGCCATTTTCTGAAGGTAAATCTCATCCTCCTTTTTAAAGTAAAATGTTCCAGTAGATTTTGATGATTGCCATCTGTTGGATGCTTGTTACTGTCCCAGATGGTTTTTTCTTTAGCTCTACATCTGAGACATTGATAATTTGATCTAATTGCTATATGTATTTTTTAAAGAAGGGTGGGATCTTTTTAAGGAAAATATGCATTATTGTGCAGGATTTAGAGGACGCTAGAAGGATCCGTCGAAATGTGATTGACTGTTTTGAAAAGGCTATCCTTCCAACTCTAAGTGAAGAAGAAAGGAGGGCGAACCTTCATTTTGTAATTGTTGGTGGGGGTCCCACTGGTGTTGAATTTGCGGCAGAGCTGCATGATTTTATCCAAGAAGACTTGGTCAAGTTATATCCCATGGTTCAAGAACTAGTGAAAATAACAGTGATTCAGTCAGGAGATCATATACTAAACACGTGAGCAATAATTGATTTGTGTATTGTTCTCTAGCACTTCCAATGATACTTTGGCAGAGTGGTATGCTTAATGGTGAATTATATATTATTCCTCTTTTCTTTTATGCTATTAATTGAGGATGGGGATGCGGGTTTCTTGTTTGAGTTGTCATTGCTGGTTGAAATGCGGTGGCTTGTGCAGTTGAAGGTTTTATTTATCTATGCTGCTTCATAGTGCTTCTTGAAATGAATATGTATTTTCCATATGACTTATGGTTCTACTTGAATATAAAAAAAAAGCATCCTGGTTAACGAGTCTCCTACTACTGCAGGATCTGGGAGGGGCAAACTATACACTATGCGCAGCCTTATCCCGAATGTGTGTAGAGAACATCTTCATATTCCAACATACAAACCTATGGTTGTTGTAATAGGGCAACTTAGGAATCAAGACTCGCCCCACTTGTGCTTCCACATTAATATCTTCAACAAAATTATCCACTGTGTCATGAAGAGTGGATGTAATGGATTTTATAGCAACCAAGAATTCTTATATGATTGATGACATTTGTCGGACCATGTAATTCTTTCTTTGTGCATGTACCTATTTCTGTGGGAGCTATGAATTCAGTCTGTCTTGCAATTCTACTTAAGATTCCCACCTTTTACATTTCTATCAGTGATCTGGCATTGATTATAATCTGTTCTCTGTCTTACTCTCATGAGTAAAGCTAAAGCAGGACTGTGGATTCAGAAACTTGATTTGGAAGACTTATTGTGTGGTTTTCCTTTTTCGTGAAACCTGAGACAGTAGTCTACCACTGGATATTGGATTCAAAATAATATGTTATATGGTGCTACGGTGGTCATGTTATTTAGGTTTTACAGTCTTCCTACTGTATAATGATATACAATGCATCAAATGCACCAGGGGGACTTGTAGAGGTTCAACGATCTTTATAATATCATACTTGAACCCTTGATTGTAATGTCTTGGAAACCTGGACCTGGCAGGGCTGCCCAAGAACCAGGGTTTTGAGTGGTTTGTCTAATCTGACATGAATTTGGTCAAACAACCTTCAACCAGAAGCCTGGTCCAGATGGATAAATTGGTGGCTTGAAGTAATCCACCACTATCGCTGGATTTGGAGAGGCCTCCCATTCTAGTTAGGTCATCCTATATTCCAGGTTAAAAAGCATTGCTTATGCTTAGAAACAATTGTACTAGCTCCACTCTACATGATTCCATCACTGTGTGATAACTGGAATAGGAAGGTAGTGGCATTGGCACTCAGAAAAATAAATTTATATTTTTGGTTCCTGTAGGTATGACCAGAGAATTAGTTCATTTGCTGAACAGAAGTTTCAAAGAGACGGTATTGAAGTGCAAACAGGATGCCGAGTCATAGGGGTTTCTGATAGGGCTGTTACTGCAAAGGTGAAACCTACAGGAGAAACTTCTACTATACCATACGGACTGGTTGTCTGGTCTACTGGTCTTGGGACTCGGCCTGTTGTTCGGGATTTTTTGGAACAAATTGGCCAGGTGCAATGTGTTAAACTCATTCTTCTCTCCTATTTTCTGTTCAAGTTATCTATGTTATTGTCATTGTTGTTTGCAATCTATGTTAATTTAGGTTATGCTACATGTAGACTAAAAGACGTGCTTTAGCAACTGATGAATGGCTGAGAGTCGAAGGGTGTGATAATGTTTATGCTGTTGGTGATTGTGCTACAATAAATCAGCGCAAAGTCATGGTATGTGCATCACTCAGCTTGTGACTTAGCCAAATTGAGAAGTCATTTTAGTTAGCTGATCATGGTTTCGACGTATAAGTTCCTTGCCATAAAGCTACAAAATCTGTTAATATCTGTGATTTTCACCCTCCTTAATAAAGAGTGCTCAGAATTTTTTTATTTTGGTGGGATTTGATTGCTACTGAAACCTATATGTTTTGGCAAAACGGTCAAATCCAACTTAATCTGATTCATTTTGATGAAATAACAGGAATGACCATTTTGGTGTAAAAAAGTGAAAAATTCCCAACACTTCAGTGAGTTCCTATTTTATCATCATTTCGCAATAAAAGTTGTTAGATTGTGGTGGGGTACCAAAGTTTTAGTTTGGAGTTTGGCTTCAATTTTCTTAGTGAGTTCCTATTTATTTGTTTCTAATTTTTTAGTGCGGTTTCTGTATTATTGTTTCTATTTTAGTTTCCATGTGTATGGCTGAATTGTAAAGCCTAGTGGTTTTTAAAAGTTAGTTTCTGTCTCTTTCAGCTTCTAATTTCATAACTAGGAAGTTTTATTTTTTTATTGCTGAGAATATTAGCTGATTAACTCCACTAAGTCTAGTTTATTTTTGGTAATTACAAGTTTCTTTTCTTTTCATTGAGCAAACTTTGGCTGTTTACAGCCCTCTAGTAATGATTCGAGTATTGGTTATTGAAGCTTTGCTTTGAATACAATATTTTCTTGTCCTACTTGTAAGAAGGGCCAGGACCTAGCTGTGAAAGCTAAACACCTAGGGTTCATGGAACCTTGCTGTCAACTGTTAAATCCTAGGGCTGAAAGAGCCTTGCTGAGAGGGCTAAACCCACCTCCCCTTGCTCCGTTTCTCATGTTTGAGGTCTATAGCTACTGCTCCTGAACTGCTACTTCTGTGGGGGACCATCATGCTGAAGGCACTTCACCCCAAAGCTGCTGCTGATGATACAGACCTGCTGCTACTCCGCCATTTGAATCATTTTTGGTGACTAAAATTAAACTGGTTCTTCTTCACCTACCCAATCCCTGTACCCCCCCCCCCAAAAAAAAAAAAAAAAAAAAAAAAGAAGAAAAAAAAAGAAAGAGGATAAAACCACTCCTTATCCGCTAGTTGGTTTTATTTGCTTTCCATCCAACTCATCTTTCTTTTCATTTGATTTACCATTTCCCTCATCCATCTCATTATTCTGCTATTAGACCGTAAGTTTCAACCCAACCATTGGAATCAAGTGAAACTTGCAGCAGTTGTCCACTGCTACAGTAAAACCTTCACTCGAACCAAGGCTGATCATAGTTTTGGCTGGTTACTTATATTGTCCCAGTTTCTAATTTTGTGGGTTTATTGGGGCTAAGCTATTACTAGTCTTAGCTTTACATTACATTCTCTCTCTCTCCCTCTGAGATTCTCCAGTTTCCTTTCTTCACTCCCATTGATCTGATTATCTCTTTGAGATTCTTTTGTTTCCTTTCTTCCCTCCCCTTCCATTGATCTGATTTCTTCCCATAACTACACAGTTGCGTCCTTTTCTCGGGTCTAATCACAGAGTATATTGTTGGTCCTGCTTGCTTCTAAGATCTTTAATATAGATTTCTAAATCACATCAATTGTTTCTGTGAAGTGGCAGCAGAGCCAGAGGGGAGAAGAGAAGAAAGAAAGGAGGGGGGAAGAAGAAAAAGATGAGCGGAAACACCTTTGGAAGCTTTACGTTCTTTTTAACCATTTAGTAACCCAGATCTCATATTTATAGAATGAAAAATGATCACAATTTAATATATGAAACACAGAAATAGCATTTCTTTTTTCTTTCTTTCTTCTTCTTTTTTTCCCCTCTTTGGATGAATGAAAAAAATCATTGACCAAAGGGGAAAGAAAAGGGATACAAGAGATAAGGGCAAAGCCTGGCCAAGCCAACGGCCCAAATCAGAGCAACACAAGGACAAAAGAAATACATTAAGAACTCAAGGCCAATGGCCTAGGCAAACACCAAGAGAGAAATTAGTGTTTTTTATTTGTCTTCTTCTTCTTCTTCTTCTTCTTGGAAGAATGGAACTCCACAACGAAGCCTTTATCAAGGTTGTGGCGACCTCTAGTAGAACAATTACTCCACCTGGGATCCCAAAGAGGGGGAAGGGGTTTTTTTGAAGAGGAGTCCTCATTCTCAGAGTTGTGAGAAACAATTTAAGGAAGGATCAGGATCAGGAGAGGGGGAGGGAGAGAGTTGGGAGTAATGGAAGGGATGGGTTAAGGGAGGGAAGTGGGACAAAGATGGGTGTGTTCGGCAGGGATAAAGGGGATGGGCCCAGCCTTGAAATGAAGGGGGAGATAGAAGCTGGCTTAACAAAGGGGTCCCTGGCCGGAGGAAGAGATGAGAAGAGAAAGAGGGGATTGGCCAAGAGGGGCAGGACGGGATAAGAGGGCCAGGATTGCCCAACCCAGCCAAGGGGCCAGGAGAGGAAAGAGGAGTGGGGAGAGGATGAGGGGGAGGGGCGACCACGAAATGGAGGAATTTTGGGTAAATTGAGAGGGACACTACAGGAAGGAGCAGTAGGAGGTAGAGGAGAGAGGGGACCACGGGGCAGAGCTACAGTGGGAGGACAGAGGAAAGGGATGGATCAACGGGATGGTCAGAGGGGGAAGAGGTAGCAGTAGGCAGACCGTGCTGCAATGGCAGCAATACTAGCAAAAGTGTTCCAAGAGGGGCCAGTGGAGTCATTAGCCTGATCGATGACAGAAGGCCTGAGCAGTGTCAGAGCAGAAATTCTCCCTATTCAAAAGAATGCAGCAGTGCCATTGACAAAGGAAAATAGGTTTCATCCCTAGACCATGGGCCTCCTTCAAGAGCTTTGCATTTGTCTTCCTCATCAGCAAACTTGAACAAGAAAAATCCATGGTCTTAAAGAAAAACCTCCAACGAGCGAACAAGCAGGTTTTCATTGCTTCTCAAGAGAAGATTTAACAATAGGAAAAGGGGGCCTGGAACCTAGGAAGTGACCAACTAGGCAGCTGCTCCAATGGGAAGCTTCATCATTTAACACTCCAACAAGACAGGAAGCAATTTTTGACCATCCATCAGGGGGAAGGGGATCAGATGAAGGGGAAGACCAGCATTGGAGGGAAGAAGGGGAGTGAAGAAGAGCGAAGACCAGGGAGATGGGAGGGAGAAGAGGGTGCCAGAGCAATGGTAGAAGGTGAAAGGGTGGCTGCCATTAGATCTTCTCCAGCCTTACGAAGCTTGGAGTTATTGTGATGCCCCACATCTTTTTATATTATTATTTTATCATTGTGTGGGAATGTTTCAATCCTCAACATTATTAAAGGATTATGGTGGTTGGATCATGTGTCAATGGTTTAACCAAATGTTTCGAGTGTAATTAAATGATAGCTCAAATGGAACTGGATTCCAATTAGTATTTTGGTCGAGATCTGACATCGCTTATGGGTCCTACAACGATGGAATTAGACTGAACTGAAAATAAGGAAATGATCAGCATAATTTTCTGAACCCGGAGGTATTAATATTTGCATCCCTATGTGGGCTCTGTGTAAGGAAATAGAGTGGGCCCACAAGCCCATAAAGAAGCCCACTAATTATTTAGTTAAATATATATGTATAAGTTACGGTATCTTATATAATAATTAAATAATAAAATAGAAAAAGTTAAGGAGAGAGAAAGAGGAGATGACACCTCCCCCTCTCTCTCCCACCTCCTCACGTGGAAGACAATTAAGTGTCTTCTAATGCATGTACATATGAGATTTATAAAAAAAGAGAGGAAGTGACACCTAAGTGGTGTCTTCACTCCATATTATTATTTTATATAAATAACTTTGATAAGGTAAAGAAAGAGAATCAAAGAGAAGGAGGCAGTTCTGCGTAAACAGAGAGAAGTGCAGTGGAGAGAGAAGAGAAAGAGAAAAGTACAAAGAGAGAGGAGAAGTGGAAAGGAGAAAGAAGAGAAAGAGAAGAGAGAGGAGAGAGAGAATGCAAAGAGGAGAAAGAGAGGGAGAAGAGAGAAAAAGTGAAGGGGAAACCTTAGTTCCGCATGAATTGAAATAGCCAAGGATTATTCGGAATATAGGAGAGAGGATAGATTTTTAACTGAGGCAAGATTGAGAGACGAACATGGAACAAGAACAGGTAAGTGATATTGACTAACCTATGTATGTTATAAGTGGGTGATTCCACTTAGTAAACAAGTGGCATTCACATGTTAATATAAAATCTACCTTATTTATTCACTTATGCAACTTATGGAAATGCATGATATATTGCTTTGTGAATAGAATAGAAATGCATGGGATCAAATGACAGCTTAAGAACTTGATTGAAATTCTTGAATTGAAACGCCGATAGATTCTTGAGGTGTTAAATTATGAACTTGAAATGATGCTTATGCTTGTTAAATTCAGAATTACTGTGCATGTTTTCTTATTTAAATGACGGAATTGTATGAATTGTATTAAGTCTTATTCAGATAAGGCTAAGTGATAATTGAAATGCAAATGGTACATTAAAATGGACAGGGTATAGTAATACAAGACTGCAATTGAATATATATAGAGGAAAGAAAAAGAAAGAAATAAAATGTTAATGGCTTTTGTAAGTCCTGGTAATTAGTGTACCCAAATGGGAGGGCATGAAGCGGCTTCTGTAAGTCCTAGTACTTAGTGTACCCAAATGGGAGGGTATGAAGCAAGACTAAAAAGTGGAAAGATAGACTAAACCGATGATGGCCTCTTGTGGAGAACACCTAGCCTTGTGCCAAAAGATTGAAAAGAGAATCTCTTAATGAGAACCTCTAAGACTGAGACTGATGCCACTTGTGTGGTTTAGATTGAAGGTGTTCTCTCTACAGGTAGCGCTTAGGTCTGGTTTAATAAAGAAAAAGAAAAAGGAAAATGAAAAGAAAATTGGAATGCATAATGTTATATGACTTTGATGTGATAATGGATGCATGATGAATTGCCTGACTTACTTATATGGTTGTCTATATTGCTTACTGGGCCGCAAAGCTTACTACTGTAAACGTTGACAGGTCCCCATATACATGACAAGGGCAAGGGTGTTGCTACCCAACAATGCCTTTAAAGTTGAAGATGGAAACTCTTTATCTTTTTGTTGCAACTGATGTTTGCTTAATTGGACTATGAATGTATATATTTCCTTTGAGACTGTATGTACTTAACTAGGTACTATTGAAAATATGAATGAAAACATAATAGGACTTTGGATTGTATACATCATATGTTTATGAGTCAAACTGTCAAACAGGTTATCGGTTTTGGTCCTTGGAAATGTTTAGTTTACCATTGTTTTTTTTAGTAGTTATAAATAGGTTGATAAGGAGAGGAACTGTCATGTGCCCTAGTTGAATGTTCGTAATGTGGGCCCCACCAAACCTGTGAAAACTGTCGTGATAGTTATCCTCTTAAAGTTGGAAGAAGGTGAAAGGGTGGATGGATCAGTCATATCTCTAAACTATTAACAAGAACATTGTTGTGAAACCGACAAATGTCACCTTCTTAAAGCAAATGACCACTCAGAAATAGAGTTAAATCAAACTAAACTTCTTAACAATAGGTTGAATGGCCCATATGGTTGAAGCCCATATGGAATGGTAATTTCATCTTTTTCTATAAATCCTAGAGAGGGTTTAATTTTGGTGTTGAAGAAGAGAAAAAGAGTGACATCCAGAATAGAGAAGAGAAAAGAGTGATTCCCGGTTTTGGAGAGGTTCTGTCCATTTTTAATCAAATGCTTTGTTGGTTGGTCATTCGGTCTCTGATCTAGCTGATTTTTGGATTGCAAGTTCATGACCACTTGCTCTTCAATTTTCAACGACTGGATTGTGCATTTGAGGTCTGCTACTCAGTGTGATTGGGGCATCACTGTTGCCTCTATTTGGTGAGATCTATTTGAGTTTTCTTGTTTTCTTTCTTCTAGGGTTCGTTTGGCTGATAATGTATACCGAGACTAGTTATTCTTGATAAGTGTTGATGTTTGCCTCTGGTTTTATCTAGAGAAGATCCTTGTATTTCCATTGATTTGGTGATAGTGGATTTTTGGGTGGAGTATGGTTCTGTGGTTTTTTCTCTTACATTGGCATTGATTTGGTGATAGTGGATTTTGGGTGGAGTACAGATACTATGCTTTTTCGTCTAACATTGGAGAGGTTTTCCATGTTAAAAATTGATTGTGTTATGTGTGTGTGCTAGTGTGGATGTTGTTTATAATGTATTTTGCAGCGAAGTTGTGTCCATAAGATTTTGCCCACTTTGTATTCGACATATTGCCCGAAGAATCTTTATTTGTTTGTTTCCTAATAGGTTCACCCAACACCCCATGGGGTTGGGGGAGAGAAGATTTCTTTGTTTCCACTGTTATTGTCAACCAAATGTGTTTCTATTTGTCATTCTTCTCATCAGTCAGAGACTCAGAGGTTATCGAAGAGGTAAAACACTAAAAGTAATGATCAAGATGAAGGGCACGGTCTGATCAAAGTTGCATTTGTTTTGATTTGTTGGTCTGATTTCAGTTGTGAACCACATGATCAGATTCCATCAAAGATATGTCATTTGCTAATGACCATCAGGAGGTTGTGACGGTTGTTTGTTATATGCATCAAATTATTGCACGATCAGATCTGAAGTTTGTGGACGTCAATCGAGGGATGCTGATCCTCTCATTTTCTAAATTTTTTTTCTTCTTTTTTTTCTACACAGGAGAATTGATGCAGGGGAAACTGGCTAAACGCATTAGGGGACCCAAATTAAGATGAACCGGTTCCAATTGGGTCTTTTGTTTCAAGTATATTTAGTTTATTATTTGTAGGGTTCTAGTTTTAATAGGTTATCTAGTGGTATGATCCATCATGATTTTGTTTCATTTATGAGTCCCATAGAGTAAAGATTATCAGTTTCATGAACGGGTTGGCATATGAGAATCCTGCACTAACTAGTAAGTACAGTTGCAAGTGGAGGTTAAATTGTAGGTAATTTTTCTGTACTCTACAATTGGGGTGTGCTCTGGGTATTTCCTCTTGTAACTTTTTTTCAGGTGAGCTTCCTTAGTTTTCCCCATCTCCTATTATCCTTTCCTCCTTAGTAAAGCTTCTTTATGTGCTGCCAACCATTATAACTTTATACCAAAAAAAGTTCCATTCACTTCTCTAGCATCTAAAATGCTTTTTGGTTTAATATCGTTGTTTCTCTAGGAGGACATTTCAATGATATTCAAAATTGCGGACAAAGACAATTCTGGTACCTTAACTGTCGAAGAGTTCCAAGATGTAATTGATGACATCATTGTAAGATATCCCCAAGTGGATCTCTATTTTCAGAAAAATCATTTGCATAGTGTGGCTGATCTCTTGAAGGATTCCCAAGGCCATGATAGGAAGGAAGTGGATATTGAAGGCTTCAAATCAGCACTTTCTCGTGTCGACATGCAGATGAAGAGTCTTCCAGCAACTGCTCAGGTGATTAATCTTTCATTTTTCAGTAAGACCTTTTTCTAAAAACAAAAATCTTACAATCTTGTGGACAGTAAAATAGAGAAAAAAGTAACCTTTAATCCTTTATATCTTATGAAAAAATAGGTTGCGGCTCAACAAGGTGCCTATCTTGCGAGATGCTTTAATCGCATAAACGAGTGTGAAGCTAATCCAGAAGGTCCACTTCGTTTCAGAGAATCTGGTCGTCATCATTTTCGTCCCTTTCAGTAAGAATTTTACTTTGTGATTCTCTTGCTTGTGTTTTTTTTTTTTTTATTGTTTCTGAGAGTCCATTTAACTAGAGTGAATTGAGTAATAACCTTGAAGTGAAATTGACAGTTCCGGTGGTAATCATTAAGTTTTTAGTTGAAGAATTCTCTTTTGGTTTCAGCTGAAAATGGTTTTTGATAAAACCCTACTAATACTTCCCAAAATCAATACAAGAATGCAAGAATTTAACAAGATAACACTGGCTTCTTTGGTGCTAGACACCCCCCACACCTCACAGTGTCCCTCAGCCTACGGCTGCCCAAGAACTCTCATAAAACATTCTATACTCTCTCCTCCCTCTTTCCTTCTATTTATTATCTCAAATAACCCTAACTAACCCTCATTCCACATGGCCTCATCCTAGGATCCTAACAACTCCTCCCTCTTTCCCTCTATTTATTATCTCAAATAACCCTAACTAACCCTCATTCCACATGGCCTCATCCTAGGGTCCTAACAGTTTTCCACTTCATGATGACTGGTTTACATCAACAGCATTGGTTCCCCTCCTTCCATTTCTTGGCACGTCATTGTTACAAGTGAGAATTTCATTTTACTTCCCTTCTAAGCTTGGGGTCCCAAGTTGAATTGGAACACCAAATTTGGACAAAATCTTCTGCCATGATGCAATATTCAAATTATTACCAAAAAAATTGTTCCCTGCTGGTATGATGCCTACTGGAAAGGCTTTTCTTTCTCTGCCCGACTCTTTTAATGTCACTTGACTTCTCTTAGCAATGAAATTATTTGTCATCAACTAAGCCTGAGTTGATGAAACTGATTTGTAAACTTAAGGAGCATTATCTAATGAGCCAACAGTCAGATGCTCCAACTGTAACTGAAATGTTGCCCTTTTGGGGGAAAGACCATTTGATTCCCTACTCAATAGCTGTCACTTGGTGGACCATCAGTTGCATGGAATATCCTTTTCTTATTGTATGTGACCTTTATTTTCTAAGATGCTCGATGTCAAGAGTCATGGAATATGTAATTCTGCTCTTTATATGTCCCTTAGGTACAAGCATTTTGGGCAGTTCGCTCCTCTTGGGGGTGAGCAGGCAGCTGCAGAACTTCCCGGGGATTGGGTTTCCATTGGGCACAGCACCCAGTGGCTCTGGTATTCTGTATATGCAAGGTAATACTCTAGCTTTAGTTCTGTAATTCAGTTGCTTGAAGAACTCAGATTGGATGTTAAGAATGAAGACTTTTCATTGTCTGACTCAATTAACTCTGATTTCACACATTTTTCTCCATTTCTGGTTCCAAGCCTCTTTGTAATTCAGAGAAATCCATTAAACTGGGTGTTACAAATGACAAACGAATACTCATCAAGCTTAGGATCGAGATGCCAATCATTAGATTTGATTGTTATATATTGTGTAGTCTTACATGTAGAATGTGAAAATGCAAAAAATCTCATGTCATCTGAGGATGTACCACAGAATATGCATATAAGCAATGATCTCTGACTGGATACATTTCCATTACAAGCATGGGTGTTTAAAATCTCATGATCCAAACTGATGATTAACGTACTTGACCCCTTAGGAATTTAGTATTATTATTATCATCAAAATGTATCTCTAATGAAATTCTTTTCCTCACTTTCAGTAAACAAGTCAGCTGGCGTACAAGGGTATTGGTCATATCTGACTGGACTAGAAAATTCATCTTTGGGAGAGACTCCAGCCGTATTTGATGCAGAATGGACCAAGCTCATTCATCTCTTGTTTTACCCTAGTTGTGTTCTGCTGCACTTGAGGGTAATGTTACCCCACCCCACTATCATACAATTAGGGGAGGTGCTACCTTGTCAGCTTTTCATGATTGTATTGTGGATATCACAAAGGTAGTGTGATGCGTTACTCTTAAAGGGAGGTGATCCCAAGTCTACTTGCTCGGTAATGGAATTGGTGATATCAATACTTCAAAATTTTCCTTTCTGACCTTATTAGCAAGAAGAAGTAGATCATCCGTGCTCTGCTGGTATGTTTAGTATGCGTTTGATAATGTTTCTATCCCAAAAGTACCCTTTTTTTTTTTTTTTGCAAAAAACATGTTTTGGTGTTTTTTATGCTTAAAAAATGTTTTTCGAACAATTTTTAGTGTTTGATAAACATGCTCCAAATTCCAAAAAAGGTTCTTAAACATTTTTAAAACAAAAACATGTTTGATAAACACATTATAAGAAATCTGTTATGGGTGGAACTTCATTTTTGATAAACACATTATAAGAAATCTGTTATGGGTGGAATTTCATTTTTAACAAGTATTGACAATTAGAAAAATGACATTATTATCTAATTAACTGTAAAAGATGAGCACATACTTGAAGTAAAATGAAATTAAGTTTACCAAGTTTGGTTGGTTGTAAAATTAATGCAAAATTAATGTAAATTTTTAAAAAAATTTATAAATCATTTGAATTTCTCCCCTGTTTTTGTCTATGGATAATGGGATGTATATTACATGCATTCCAGAATTGAATAGATCCTAATCATTCTTTGTGATGCATAAATTAAACTCATAAGGGATCAAAAGAATTTTGGTGGATTTGAACCACCATCCTCCTGAAACATGCTCATGTTCTAAGTGCTCTACTAATTGAGCTAAAGATTCAATGCTTCAAATAGTAAGTGTTAGTTTAGACGATGCTTTGGACATCAGTTTTTCTCCTTTTTTTTTTGTCAAGACTTTAGTTGGGAGATGAAGAAAGGAAGAAATGCTGAAGACGTATCAAGATCAAAAGTTCAAAGGGATTCCTTCATTCTGCACATATATAATAGCTCTACTACATCTGTAAACAAAGCAAGACATGGAGACACAAAAAATGATGACACACTGTAAAACCAGTCTCCAAATATGCAATCCAAAAATGAAATAAGACCCTGAAAATCAATACTTATTCGCAGTGTATAATAAGGATTTGAATTTTCATAACAACCAAAGTATCTCTAACTCCAATTCCCTGTGAATACTGAATACTGAACACTCTGTGTCCAAACTATCCTCACTGATTTGGGAGTTCATACGCAACCAGCACAATGTTGAATTCACATAACAAGATTTATAATCATGAGATAAATATATAAATGAACTACAAATTGGATTCTCATGCAGGAAACACTGCCCAATTGAGCCTGGATGAGCCAAACTCTTCACAATGGGTGAAATTTTTTAATGGGGTCAAACATATTAGAGGCCTAAAATATGAATCCAACATTCAGTAAGTTAGGGCCACTACAAGTTTACTAATTCACTATACCTGGTGACATTAGGATGACCATATACTTCACTCTGTCTGTTATGTGGCAGTAATGGGGATTTCATGTGACAGTTTATTTACAAATTATGAAAGAAAAAAAAATGAAAAATGCCATTTATTCTGCACTGGAAAGGAATTCTTTCTTACACTGAAACTTGTCAAGCTAGACGGATAGAAAGATTTGAGTTCCTCTATCATATGGACCCTCTCATGCGCTGACACTAGACTAGATAAATAGTGATATCAGAAGCTCAAGTTTTACTATTATTCCAAATGCAAGTTGATGGAAGTTAAGGTACAGAAGACGCCAGCAGGTAAAAACATACCTGAAATCCACCAAGGGGAATTTTCATTTGAGATAAAATACTGTCAACATCACGAATTTGATAATGAAGAGAAACTAATTTTTCACTTCCTTTATGTACTCCTGAAATGAGGAGGATGGTTATGGAAAGTATCTTAAGAGAGGGGACCATTATCTCAACCAAAGCCACAAATAAATGGGCGGTTTGGATGGATTAATTTTCCCCCACCACTACTAGCACAGTCTTGAAGGTTGAGTTCTGCCCACCACTACTAGCCCAGAAAGTGATAAGGCAGTCACCATAGGAAAGATCAGATATAGAAGATTTGGTCTTCTCACAAACATTAATATGCAGACACAGCTGCAGCACCTGGACTTGATTAAAACGAAGGGCACTAACCTTTATAAAAATTCTGGGTTTTGCAGATACCCTTTTAAGTTTTAAGATGGTTGAATCAAAGATGTAATAAGCATGTGTCACTACTCCCAAGACACCTGAGACTGAAGACTGTAAGCACTTAACAAGATTCAAGTGCAAGGAACCATGATACCAAAGATGAAGACCAAGTCCCTGAAACCAACGTAAAACTGAAATCATGTGGCACTGGGTACAAGAGCAACTTCCCTAGGATCCCATTGTTAAGTTGACTAATGGAAATGTGACCATTGGAATGAAGCTTGGAAGAACATACAATCATCCCAGCATTAGGCTAACAAGTCCATAACATTGAGAACCAACATCAATAGAACAAACAAAATCAAAATGTTGGTGTGAGTGAGGAGTCATTAATTGATAAATGACAATACAAGAAACAAAATAAAAAATGCAACACCTCAGTGTTTCTCTAACTGAAGTGAATTTAAAAACAGTTAGAGAAAGACATTGAAAGATTTTCTTAGAGCATGCAGTCGGGATGGTCCCCTAGTTGTCTAGGCATCTAGGAACGGCAACTAGGCAAACCAAGGTGCCTATATGCCTTGACAAATCATGGTTTACCATAATATAGCAGTATGACACATCCAAGCAACTGCTTACTACAACTATATCAATTTAGGAGTCTGCTAGGGTGATATGAATCAGAAACCCTGTTTAGGTTCACTATGGACCCATCCAGGTAATAGGAAACTCAACGAAGAGCATTAATGGAAAAAAGCAAACATATTGACACCCCGAAGGGGAGAGTACCAATTAGAAAATAGCCAGTTTATAAATACAGCAAAAAGAGCATCAAGCAACATGATGAACATAGAAATTATAACTTCACACATGCTGCTACCCATTTCAATTGCACGACCTGGGTGAAATAAGAGTTCCAACAAAAGTTCCAACTTGGCAACCGCATATAACCTGGGTGGACACCACGTTACAGGTATGTCACTTCAACCATTCATGCTACTGTGCTTCGTTCTTCTTGATTGTAAATTTTCAAAGACCAAATACAGGGTATTGATGGGCTGTCTTCGACGGATTTATCTATGAGGTCAATCAATTTCATGGCCTTATATCGTGTTATCAGTTGTTCTCCGCATTGGAAATTTTGTTTCTGCCACACTCGAACTGGGTGTTCTTCTTGGATTGTCATGCAGTGCCGGCGGTGCTTAATCTAGCACACGCTAAGTGTTGGTATTCGGATGGGTTATCTTCTCTTGATCTTGGTATTTATTCAATCTGGACATGGCGATCTTGCTTACTACCTGATATGGAGGAAATATGATCGGACCGGGTTCATACCTGGTTCGACCCTCGACCCCGGTCGAGATAGAGGGAATCGACTTGCTCCCGAGCGAACCCGATCCAGAAGATGGCTTGCTGAGGAAGAAAACTTATTCAGCTACAAGCACGCCCTAATTCAACTTATGAATTAGGTTAATTACCCTAATGATGACAGACTCAAATTGACGGCTGCGGCTAATCATTATCGAAGGGATAATCATCGCATAACCTAAAGGTTATCTCAGGAGTCCTCCAAACTAGTAGAAGTCTATCGCTCAACGGATCTAACTGTTAAGATCCAACGACTACCCGAAGAAGGCTCAAGTGCATCCAACGAAGGAGATTCGAAGGTACACTCTATATAAACCTCACTGCCATACGAGGTGAGGGACACAATCTGAGACTCAGACTCAGATTTAGATACATACTGATAGACATAACCTATCAGAGGCTTACGATCTAGATCACCTTTCCCAGTTCTTTATTCCTTAGCTCTGTGCTTCTAGCAGAGCCGTTTGTGATTAAGTTCATCAACTGACTTAGCCTTCGGAGGTGGACTCCCGACCCCCGCGGTCGGGCCACATCTGACGCTTTCGTTTTGCAGGTCATCATGAGGAGATCTAAGGGCTGAGCAGATTTTGGACACATCATTTGGCGCCGTCTGTGGGAAACGACTTGTAAAGCCATGGTGACTAGATCGGCAGCAGCCGCTGCACAGCGTGATTCCGGTGTTCAGATCCCTGGAGCGAATAATCCAGATGTTCCCCAGGGAAGCCAAAATTCTATCGAAGTAGATGGTGGTCAGGGAGGACGTAATCCTCCTGATACATTCCAAGATCAATTGAATCAAGTAAAAATTCACTTCTTGGAGGTGAGCCAAGCACTCCGCATGCTCACCAGACGAGTGGTGTTACCACAAGAACCTGACCATCGTGATCCAGGGAGGCGCTTGTTACCACGTGATCAAAGATTGGCCGAAGACCAGAATATTGGTCAGAACTTTCGTGAAGGTGACCGAGGACCTAGGAGAATTGACGATCAACCTAGATGGGACAATCGGTTCGACAAACCGCAGGAAAGTACAACCGATTCAAATACAAGGTTGGACACAGGGGTGAGAACTCACTCACCAACTGTCAGAAGAACCGGTCCCGATGATTGAGCAGTTCGTGACGAGCGGAATGTTCGGGAAGAACGGGCTGTTCGTGATGATCGAATAGCACGTGATGATCGTGTTAATCGAGGTCGTGATCATATCGCTGATGATCACCCGACCCAGATTGGTCAGGAATTGGCCAACATCAATAAGAAGTTAGGGCTGTCACATCCACCCAGCCGGTACCCCATTTGGAATACCCGGGATGTGATCCACAGTCCAAGGATCAATGATCTGAGGTCCATGCCTCCCACATACACGGTAACACAATCATGAACAGTACTAATCAATGGTAAAAACAGCTAATACTAAGTATCATGAATAAGATAAGATAAACTAAATCAGAGTGCGGAATATAGATAATAATAAAGTGTGATCAAAATCATAAAGGGTGAGAAGGTGTGGTAGCCACCCTCTCAGAGCAGCGGAAAAGAAGTAAATCAAGTTAGTTACATATCCAAGTGTCACCAGAATAATTCAAAGACAAGTTAATTACAATATCCAAGGTTCCACAAATACACGAGGGGAATGGGGCACTATGCTAGGGTTTCTTCTATACTAATGGTAGTCTCCTCAACCGTACGGATGAAGTAAACCCAACGCTGCTGCTCCCGCACAACTGTGGGGCTAACCCTGGTGCGGATAGTAATCCTCCTCGGCTCCAATATACGGATCCTCACTGACGCCACTACCCGGAGGGTAGTATGTGGAATCATAGTCCGCCTCATAGGAGGTGCCATCGTAATCTTCGGTACCTGGAATGTAATCTAAAACATTTGCACAAAAAGGAATGAGTTTGAAGAACTCAGCAAGGAAGTTATTCCATAATTAGAAATCATACACATTCAGAACATATAGTAATGCAATGCGATATGGAACATATGATGCAGATATGAGCCTAACTCTATGAATGCTGGTCTCTAGGGTAGACATGCTTTAAGTCATAGCACCGTACTTCTCTGGGTCGTCAGTCACTCTCCCATTTCCATATCTTGGGAATGCCCGGGGAAGATCGGTAAAGTTATCAAAAAGCTGTGGTAAGGGGATCGGTCACCACTCTCTCACATCACCATTTGGTCAAGTACTGGCGCATGTCACAGTAAAGCTTAGCCCAATGCAAGTCATCTACTCAATCGGTCAAGTCAGATTCAGATACGTCCATTCCTCGCCCCCGGCAATCCTTTCCGGTATCCTTCACACTAGAGTCAACGAAATCCCGGATTTCGGACTCATCAACCCTATTGGTCATCCACATATAGTAAACGGGAAGCTCTCACGTCCTCTCACGGATTGGTTACCGGTCTTGAGCGCCCGTGAGCCCAAGTCTATCCATATGCAACTCTACCAATAAATGGCCCCTTTCAGGTATCCGTAGCATGGTTTATGTCCCCTACCGGATTGGTTACCGGCCTAGAGCGCCCATCCAACCATACACTACCACGGGTTGTTCGGTCTCAATGCCCTTCCGATTTGGGTCTGACACGACAAGGATGAACCTAGCTACACAACTAGACAATCCTATGTATGTCATCCAATAACTCGGGAGAGTGTCGATAGGCACCATCGGAGAACATCCCATACTATTCCCTCCGATGCCCAAGGACAGAAGTGTCAGTAGGACACTCCCTAAATCCCAAGTCATACGTAAGCTATCACACATCCAATCTCATCATTTCTCGTGCATCCAATGCATATTCATAATAGTAATCAAATCATGATATTGAAACGAATCATTATAATCATAAGCAACTCAAAATGATAAAGTAACACAACAAAAGTATAAAGATTTAAATGCTACTGTTCTAACACATATGTAACAGTCTCATAATGATTGAAAGGAAATTTAGGGATTTCATTCTTTAAATAAAGCACAGTTCAATATTTGATGACTTATATGTTTATGGATATAACCATCCTTACCTTGGATGAGTTGATGATGAATTGAGAATACCAAGAATAGTCCAATAGAATTGTTAAGGCCCTAAACAAACATCAATAATAAGTTAGAAAAGAAGTCGGGAAGATCGGATGTCATTTAGGTCAAAACTGACCAAGGTTGCTGTCAGCAACAACTTTGGTCGATGGTTTTGGTTGATGGTATCGACCAAAAGGATCGACCAAAATTGTCCTCGGAGCAGAATAGTGGATTTTGGGGATTTTGGTCCGAAATGTGTCTTCCGGTGTTCGGATCAATCTGAAACTTGGAGGCATACTTAACAACAGTAGTAGGACACTATAAATCAAGGAATTAACCCAAACCAATGGTCTAATTAAAAAGCCCCAATTTGAGCTATCAAGTTCAAGTGATAAACATCATGGCATGAGTTGGAATTGATTGCATTGATGAGGAATAGCATGCAATAGCTAGAGGAACTAATAGAAATTCGATTGGAATCATATGGCAATGTTAAACATGAACACAATACACTCTATAGCTCAGTTTTATATCAAATGGTATGATGTTAATAGGTAAATCATGGAATACATATGCTAGGCATGAGATATAAGCATAGCATCAATGAATGGCTAAGGGAATCATGGATTGAGCATGAGTAGGCACTTGGAGTGGTGGTTGCAAGGTTGCAGCACCATTCCAAATGTCTCATCAGCAAGATGACAATAGAAAAGAGTAGAAAATGGTAGGGTAGAGAGTGGAATGAGGAGTCATACCTTAGTGTGGAAAATGAAGACAAGAGTCAATGATAAACTAAGTGTCTTTGATGAGATACCCTTCACACTAACCAAGGAGCTGCTTTGGGAAGCCCTCCCCACGTTCCCAGGTGAGAAAAATGATGCAAAAGGCTCAAGGCTCGAGGTCATATTAAATAGAAAAGGAATATTCCATGGAATCATTAACTTGGCAGACTGGGATATTTTGGTCGATGGTATTGACCAAAAGGATCGACCAAAATATTTTCAGCAGAAAACTCAGGTTTAGAACAGCAACTTCAAGTAGGGATTTGAAAGGCTCTACAAGGTCAAATTGAGTGAGGTTTTCTTCCACAATTCATCAAGAAGTTTAGTTTTGGGGAATACCTTCGGATTGTGCACAGGAGGTCATTTGGTACATCAACCATATTAATCTTCTCCGATGCGCAGACTTTCCTTAAACACTGATAATGCATTTAAGCAAGGGGTATTATTGTCAATGTCCATGGGCTCGGTCTCCGAATCATGATCATCAATCAGAATGGTCCATAAATCTCTTCTTCCACCGCTTCGGGTCCTCGGACCTGAATACAACAGTGGATCTGGGTCAGGGTGAAGGTTAGAATAGGGCTGGATATTACATTCTCCCCCCCCTTAAAAGAATTTCGTCCTCGAAATTGAAAGCGTACCTGTGCTTCCAAAAAGTTGAGGAAACTTCTCCTTCATGTCTTCTTCTTTCTCCCATGAAGCTTCTTCAAGGGTATGGTTTTTCCATCGAATCTTCACCAGAGGGATGGTGCGATTCCGCAACTGCTTGTCCTTTCTATCTAGGATCTCGGCTGGTCCTTCATCGTAAGAAAGATCGGCACTAAGTCCTTCGGGTGCTTGCTGTAGTATGTGCTCCGGGTTTTCTAGGTATTTCCGAAGCATTGAAACATGGAACACATTGTGAACTCCAGCAAGTGACGGAGGCAAGGCCAAGTGGTATGCTACAGGTCCAACCCTTTCCAAAATCTCAAAAGGTCCAATGAAGCGGGGACTAAGCTTTCCTTTCACATTGAATCTCGTCACCCCTTTCATAGGTGATACTTTAAGGAAGACTTTCTCTCCAATTGGAAATTCTAAGTCGGTTCTTCTCTTGTCGGCATAGGACTTCTGTCTAGATTGAGCAGACTTGATCCTTTCCCGAATCATGTCAACCGTATCACTGGTATCTTCAATCATCTCTGGACCTAAGACTTTTCTTTCACCAGTCTCAGTCCAATACAAGGGCGTTCTACAAGTGTTACCATACAAAGCCTTAAACGGAGCCATGCCTATTGTTGCTTGATAACTGTTGTTATAGGCAAACTCGACTAAGGCTAGGTGTTCATCCCAATTTCCACCCATGTCAACCACACAAGACCTAAGCATGTCTTCAAGAATATGAATTGTCCGCTCAGATTGTCCATCATACTGTGGGTGATGAGCTGTACTCAGATTCAATTGGGTTCCCAAGGCTTTCTGCTCCATTCCAAAACCTTGAGGTGAACCTATGATGTCACATCCTCCCAGCCGGTACCCTATCTGGCATACCCGAGAGTGTGATCCACAGCCCGAAGATCAGGTATCGAGTAATCAACCTCCCACATAAACAATAACATAATCATGAACAATAATAATAAAAGTGCGGAAGATAAACCATAGTTCCAATAAGGAAAGAATGAATCATATATAAATCAGAGTACTAGATATAATCAGAGTGTCAAAACAGATAAGTAAAGTAAGGCAAAATCCCACTCTACAACCAGCGAAAAAGTAGTTCTAAAAGAGAATAAGCAAGATAAAATCTAATCCCAGTAGCAAGTACAATGGGTAACTAAATTGTTCTCCACTTTATAGACAACATCCCTATAAGTATAAATCTCATAAACGGCACAAGGGCGCTTCCACTCAATGGTCCGATTAAGCATCGTACGGAGCATAACCACTCGCGGGATCTTCAGTGTAATTGTTGTAACCGCAATCACCTTCCTGGAGATATGCCTCTTCTCCTTGCGCTTCTTCATAGGGGCCGTCATAATATTCAGAGCCTGCAGAATAGTCTAACAAACATTGTACAATAAAGGAATGAGTTTCAAAGAAACTCAGTAAGGTAGTTAAATCCATAATAACATAAATGGCAGGATTTCAGAACAAACATAAATGCAATATGGTATGAGACAAGCAATGAATGAATGAATCTAACTCTATATATGCTGGTCTCTATTGGCAGACATGCTTTAAGTCATAGCACCGTACTTCTTTAGGAAGGTCTCAATCACTCATCATCAGTTGGTAATGGGTCCGGCATCCCTCGGGACATTCTATGGCTGGGGGTATAGGTCACCACTCTCTCACATCACCATTGGTCTAAGTACCGGCGCATGTCAGGGTAAAGCCTAGCCAAATGCAAGTCTTCTACTTAGTTACATCAAGTCAGATCCAAATACGTCCATTCCTCGTCCCTGACGATCCTTTCCGGTATCCTTCACACTAGAGTCCTCATAGTCCCTGACTACGGACTCATCAACCCTATTGATCATCCACATATGGTAAACGGGAAGCTCTCACGTCCTCTCACGGGTTGGTTACCGGTCTTAAGCGCCCGTGAGCCCAAGTCTAACCATATGCAACCCTACCAATAAATGGCCCCCACAATGTGATTCCTGTCCTCTCACGGGTTGGTTACCGGTCTTGAGCGCCCATGAATCCCCATTGCTACCACGGGTCGTTCGGTCTCAATACCCCTCCGATTAGGGTTTGACATAACGGGACATCCTAGCCAAACACTACTAGACAGTCCTAGATATGTCATCCAACAGTTTAGGAAGGTGTCCATAGGGCATCTCCGGAAACATCCCATAATATTCCCGTAGTAGTCCAAGGACAGAAGTGTCAAAAGGACACCTCTCCTTTCCAAACCATACTTAAGCATACACATGCATCAATTCATATCATCACATATATGGTAACTTCATATATGGAAAGAAATCAATAATTACAATCACTTTGTATATAATTGGTAAGTAAATCATACATGAGTCAATTCAATATGAATAAGTAATGCTACTGTTATCAAGATTATGCAACAGTAATATATCATTGTAAGAATCTAATTAAGGAAACAAATCAATGATATTCAAATATAGAAACTAGATTCATGCTATCTGTGTTGTTAAAGAAGTAACCATCCTTACCTTTTATAACTCGCAAAGGAATCCTAAGAAATCAAGTAAGATCTTGGCAAACTTGAGAAGAAGGTCCTAAACAAGTGTATACAACATATTAGGAAAGATCCCTAACAGAAAAGATACCAAAACATCCAACACGGACCAATTCTGGAGTTGCTTTGTACTCATTGGTCGAGTGGATTGGTCGACTGGTCCGATCGACCAATCGATCGACCAATGCGGACACGATAGCCCAAAAAAACAGAGTTTTAAGATATAAAATCCGAATTTGGTGGTTCAAAAGGGTACTAATCAAGGGGTAAACTACATCAGTAGTATCCTAACATAAAGGGGACCTCAAAACACTAATCCAATCAAGCCATCAAGATCCAAATTAGGAAACAAAAAGTTACCATAATTAGATCAACCATGGATCTTGAGGAATTCAAGATAGAAATCAAAGACAAGAACAATAGGAGAATGGATCATTGCTTCAGGTAAAGGTATCATGAAAAGCATACTTAGATCTTCAAGGAAATAGGCTTAAAAGCATAAATCTAAATAAGGAAACAAAACCTACCATATATGTAACTATCATGATTCGTGAAGAAAACATGGTATGGTAGAAGAGAAACAACTAGAGATTGATAGATCATGGATCATGAAAAGAAAACACAGCAATTGACTACTAACATGATCAATATAGAAGATCCAAGGAGATCAGAATTCAAATCAGAAGTTAAACAAAGACTAGATCATGGTTTGATCATGATTCCTTCAAAAGCTTGCAATGATCATGGTTAAGATCAGTGTTTTAGCCATTAATCCTTAGGATGATCATGAGAGACAAGTCCAGAGATGTTTGCAACAGAGAATGCAGCATCTCCTCTACTGTCTCAACTCAAAAAGGAAAGAAAAACAGAGATGGAGGAGAAGAAGAGAGTGTAGACATACCTTTGATGCAAAAGGAAGAGTTTTGGCGAAGATCCGTCAAGAAAATCACCAAGGATGCAAGGGAGATGACTTGCAGAGGTCTTTGGTTCGTTCCAAAGAGTTTGGAGGCAGCAAATACGAAGTAGACTCGAGATTGGACTTAAATAGAGCAAGCAAGACCTAATTGCCAAAGACAGCACCCATTGGTCGAGTGGATTGGTCGACTGGTCCAGTCGACCAATCAGTCGACCAATGCAGACAGCAATTCCAAAACAGGGAATTGAAGACCCAGATCAAATCCAATCCTAAAGGGGTTTTGCACACATAACAAGTGACTTACCTAATAGGTAGAAATGCCTTCAAACCATGATAGAGAGCACTCCAAGTCCATCAACTAATCCGATCTTCATCAAGATTCAGTTTCCATAAATAGAACTTCATCTTCAACTCTCATGGATTCAAAGCCAGACACCAAGTCCTCCACTGGGATGGCCCAAAGTTGACTTCTTACTTTACTTTGGGTCACTGGACCTACAAATAACAAGGTTTCCGGGTCAAGGTTAGGGCTGGGTTTTACATAGGATCACGGTCCAAAATGATACTCACTGGCACTCCGTGTAGACGAACTACATTGTCCACATAAAGTCTAGCTAGCTTATCCAAAGAGTAGGTGATCTTCATAGGAATGAAATGGGCTGATTTAGTCAACCTATCAACAATCACCCACACAGTGTCATTTCCCTTACTCGTCCGCAGCAAGCTAGTCACAAAGTCCATTGAGATATTTTCCCACTTCCAACTAGGAATAGGAAGGGGCTGAAGTAATCCAGATGGGGGTTGGCGAACAGCTTTCACACGTTGGCAAGTTTCACACCTGGCAACAAAGTCTTCAACGTCTGCTTTCAACCCATTCCACCAAAAATGTTCCCTTAAGTCCTTGTATTTGGTACTTCCAGGGTGTACTGTAAAGATGGACTGGTGTGTTTCTTTCAATATTTCCTTCTTGATTTCATCAACAGCGGGCACACAGAGTCTACCTCTAAACAATAAGGTACCATCCATAGATGTACCAAAAGCAGGGTCCATTTCTGAATTCGAGGCAATTTTATCAATCTTATCTTTCAACTCTTGATCAGAACTTTGCAAGGCAACAATTCTATCTCTAAGGGAGGATCTTGCAGTCATGGCATAGAGAATACAATCAGAACCCTTAGGGACCACTTCCAAACCAAATCTTTCCATCGAGGACAACAAAGGCCGACTCAAAGCATTTAAATCCAACTCTTTTCTTTGACTCTTTCTACTAAGAGCATCCGCCACTACATTTGCTTTACCCGGGTGGTACTGGATGTCACAATCATAGTCAGAGACCAACTCCAACCGTCTTCTCTGTCTCATATTCAGCTCCTTCTGAGTGAAGAAGTATTTCAAACTTTTATGATCCGTGAAGATGGTGATCTTCTCACCGTATAGATAGTGTCTCCAAATTTTCAAAGCAAATACAACAGCTGCAAGCTCTAAGTCATGAGTGGGGTAGTTTCGCTCATAATCCTTTAGTTGTCGAGAGGCATAAGCCACTACCTTTCCGTGTTGCATCAACACGCAGCCCAAACCGATTTTAGAAGCATCAGTGTAGACCGTCAATCCACCGGAACTATCAGGTATAGTCAGAACCGGCGCGCTTGTCAATCTAACTTTCAGCTCTTCGAAGTTCTTCTCACAAGAATCGGTCCAGACAAACTTCTCTTCTTTTCTAGTTAGCTTAGTCATAGGGGCAGCCAACCTAGAAAAGTTTTCAATGAATCTCCAGTAGTATCCTGCTAATCCAAGAAAACTTCTTATCTCGGTCACGGTCTTCGGTCTTTCCCAATCAGTAACAGTTTGGACTTTCTCTGGGTCAACACGAATACCCTCGGCTGAAACAACATGGCCAAGAAACACTACACTTGAGAGCCAGAAGTCACACTTGCTAAATTTAGCATAGAGTTTCTTTTCTCTCAACCTTTGCAATGTGCAGTTCAGGTGCTCCGCATGCTCTTCCTCATTCTTTGAGTAAATCAAGATGTCATCAATGAAAACGATTACAAATTTATCGAGTACATCGTGAAATACTTAGTTCATGAGGTCCATGAACACGGCAGGGGCATTAGTCAAGCCGAAAGGCATCACTTTAAATTCATAATGTCCGTACCTTGTTTAGAACGCTGTCTTAAGGATGTCACTTGACTTCACCTTCAACTGGTGATATCCCGATCTCAAATCAATCTTTGAAAAGACAACAGCACCCTTCAACTGATCAAAAAGGTCATCAATCTGAGGCAAAGGATATCTGTTCTTGATTGTCAGCTTGTTCAATTCCCGGTAGTCAATTCACAGACGCATATTACCATCTTTCTTCTTTACAAACAAGACCGGAGCTCCCCAAGGCGACACACTTGGCTGCACGAAACCTCTCTCTAAGAGTTCATTTAATTGAGTTTGCAACTCTTCGAGTTCGGTAGGTGCCATTCTGTAAGGGGCCTTGGATACAGGAGCCGCTCCAGGAATTAAGTCTATAGAAAACTCAACTTCCCTATCAGGAGGCAAACCTGACAAGTCATCCGGAAAAACATCAGGGAATTCACTAACAACTCTGACTTCTTCAAGTCTCTTCTTCTCTCTGACCTTGCTTCCAGACAAAGCATTTCCCAAAAAGGCATGGACTTGCATTAGAGTGGACAAGGTCTTCTTGCTAAATCTTCCCTTCTCTCCTTGGAATTCGAAAACTGAATTCTCTTCTACACGGAACTGAATCTTCTTTGAGGAGCATAAGATCACGACATTGTAGAAGGTCAACCGATCGATTCCCAAGATTACATCAAAATCTCTTATGTCAAACAATACAAGGTTTGCCTTCGGATTTCTTCCACAAATCAAAATGGAACAATCTTCTAACACTTTATCTAGTTTAACAAAGAGACCCAACGGGGGTTCAAATAGATAAATGACTAGATAAACATCGAGGTGTCAAGTTAGTTCTCAAGGCAAAAGTAGATGATATGAATGAATGTGATGCACCCCGTATCAAATAATACAAATGCGGGAAGAGAAGCTACTAACAGTACTGTTACAACATCGTGGCGGGGGTCTTGCTCGGTACCAGATATGCTAAACACTCTGCCAGA
Source organism: Hakea prostrata (assembly GCF_041222555.1). Classification (NCBI taxonomy): domain Eukaryota; kingdom Viridiplantae; phylum Streptophyta; class Magnoliopsida; order Proteales; family Proteaceae; genus Hakea; species Hakea prostrata. Next base: position 43,742,427 of record NC_142600.1, read on the forward strand.
GGGAGGGGCAGAAGTAGCAAGAGGAGTACTCTTCACTACAGGAGCTTGAGGTTGCACAGACTTATTGGGGGCAGGAACGAGCATAATGGCCTGCTTGCTTGCGGAGGAAGCAAGTAGTATCTTTCGGTCCAATAGGAGCTGCAGCAGCGGGGGAGGTCTCGATAAGCTGGTCTAGGATTCACCATCCCAGGCCTAGGAGGATAAGTAGCTCCCTGAGGTCTGGCTCCACTGGACTGACCATAATAGCTCACAAGAAGGGAATTAGGATTCTGACCAACATTTCTTGGCTGAAAGGCGGGTGCAGGATAAGGAGTAGGTCTAGCAAAACGCCGATCAGTGCGGTCCACAAATCTAGAAGGTCTAGGTTGCCAGGGTTTCTGAACTCGAGCATTTTCCTTTTCATTTTCTTCAAGCTTCTTCGAGTTTTGAACAACCTGAGCATATCCTTCAAGAGGCAAGACAGTGAGGTATGCCTTAATAGAAGGTCGCAAACCCTTGAAAAACTTTTTCGCCTTGGCTTCTTCAGACTTAATAGACTCGGGGGCGAAGAAGAAAAGTTCTTCAAATTTCTGCTGATACTCAAGCACAGACAAAGTACCTTGTACTAAGGCCATGAACTCGGTCTCCTTTGCGTCCTTTACAGCTTCCGGAAAGTAGTTCTTGCAAAAAGCTTCCTTAAACTTCTCCCAGGTAACAACACCACCATTCAAGGTCTCAAGGATAGGCCTAGTGGAAGCCCACCATGCATCAGCTTCTTGCTGAAGCTTCTGCTCAGCAAACAACACTTTCTGAGCATCAGAACATTGCAGATGTCTGAAGGCCTTCTCCAACTCACGAAGCCACTTGTTTGGAAAGAGGGTGTCCTTTGTTACACCAGTAAAAGAAGGTACCTGTAACTTTAGGAAACTTTCCATCAAACGGGTTTGGGGTGTCCCGGTGAATCTTTCCATAAGAGGGGCTGCCACTCCAGAAGTTCCAACTCCGGCACAGTTCTCATTGCAAAGGGTAGAAAAACCAGTCATCATTTGATTAAATTGGGCAGCCTGTTGTTGCATCATGTTGGTCATGACGCTGGCGATATCTCTAAAGCTTCCGATATCGGGGGCACCAGGAATGCCATTCGTGGTGTGGCTATCGTCCTGTGTTTGCTGATCAGAGCCCCCAGCAGGGGTTTCTTTGTTTCCGTTGCTTCCGGATCCGACGAAACGATTTCTAAGTAAGACCATTCTGCAAGGATCAAAGATAAGGATACCAAAATTTCAAATTTGACAAAGACAACTTGGCCAACGAATAGGATAACCAAATCATGGTTAGAATTATCAATATAACAGTAAAATAAATCAGCATTGATCAAAATCCAAAGGAAATAAGTCAAAGAATCAAAAATTCCCAAAATAACCCAATGCAGAAAAATGAAGAATTTTGGTCGATGCTTCTTGGTCGATGGTATTGACCAAAAGGATCGACCAAAATAAATTCTGCGCGAAAATCAGATTTAAAGGGCCCACTTCTCATTTCATTTTCATTTCTCACTCAACCATTTCGAGTTTAGCTCTGGAGAAAGCGATTTTCTAGGGTTTTCAAAAGTGCTAGGACTTGATTCAAGGCTTCAATCATTCTTGATAATCTCACTTGATCATCTACACAAGTAAGTTCTCTTTCTTTTTCTCTTTTCTTGTAAACTTCATTCACCATTGTTGTGTTCTTCAATAAAACTGAGTAATACTTGTAGCTAATGGTTAGAATCATACATATAAATGATTAGAAACATGTTTTCATAACTTTTCAAGTAAGATTAAGTTCCAAACACAAGATTGCATCTATTTTGGTTACCAAAACACTATTCATTTCACAAAAACTCAACTTTACAAGCACTTGTCACATTTTCAAACCAAAAGGAATTTTGACATGAAACAAATTTCTACAACACTGATCTACTAGGGGAAAAGTGTTCCCACTCTCCATTCGGTCAAATTCCAATTTTTCAAAAATCACAAATGCAAGCCAAAAGAGGGATTTTTCTCTCTCTTACTAGCTAAATTTTCACTTTGAATATGCCAAAAAGATGGATTTTCACCAAATAAAGTATTCTAGCATGCTTATATAGGTCTTATGCATATGTTAGAATGATCAAATCAAAATTTCACCAAAATCGAATTTTCTAAAAATTTACGAAAATGCCCTTCATCTAACAATCACACACTGAGACTAATCCAAATGAGTTTCTTTCCTTGTTTCAACAGATACACCATGCCTAGAGGAGGGAGACGAGTGGACAGGGGTAGAGGACTTGTTCCCCGGGCTGAGGTCATAGACGAGGAGCATTTCACTACTCCTATGGCGGAGTTTCTATACGAGCATTATTTCCATGATATACCGATCGAGCACGGACGATTGGTGGATGTGGATGATTTAGAGGTATTTCGCATCTGAGAGAGATTAGAGGCTATGGATTGGCTTCACTTATACACTACGGCACAACCAGTCTACCCAGATCTTATCAAATACTTCTATAGTAATCTGACTTACCGTATAGAGGATGATCCGAGGGATGGTTCTAGGATTGTCATGGATTCCATGGTCGGAGGTAGAGAGATCAGTTTCACTACGAGGACACTGGCTCGCATCTTAGATGTACCGATCGTACGAGATTCCCGTTGGTGGATTCCCGCTGGTACAAATTTCATAGAGGTGCTTCTTCCCTATGAGGTATACGAGGTGTGCATGACTCTATGGGATGACATTGACTGCTATATGCCCCGGTGTGGTACCGCAATGCTTCCTTCAGCTAGAGTTATCGCTCTCATCGTCGGGCGAAACATCCTTCCGAAGGCAGGGCATCATAGCAAAGTGTCGGCGATGGAGGCACTGGTCATTTATAGTATGTATACTGGAGTACAAATCGATTTAGCATACATCATGCAAAATGTCATGATTGATGGGATCGAGTTTCTTGGGGATAGGAACTTGGCTTTCGGTCGACTCTTGACTCGTATCTTTGAGTACTTTGGTGTGGACTTGGAGCATACACCTACGATTCAGGGTCAAGATTTAGGTGAGCCCATTTGTACATGGTTGATCAGGAAGATGGGGCTCCAGGATGCAGTCAGATCAGAGGATGAGGATGATATCGATGATGCATCAGGAGATGACGACTCAGAGGATGATAGTACTGATGATGATGATGGTGGTGACGATGATGAGCATAGTGAGGATGATGATCAAGGTCATGAGGAGGCTCCGAGGCATGAGGAGGTTCCCGCTCCACGATTTACTGAGGTCGGAGGCCCATCACGCACGACTTCTGAGGCTCCAGATGTGGCTTCTCATCAGTCATTGATTTACTCTATTCTTGAGAGGATCGAGGCTCGGCAGGAGAGGATGGAGTTACACATGTGCACCCTCAATGAGAGGTTTGCATGACTGGAGGAGGAGTTCAGATCTAGGAGGGATCAGACAGATCGCAGGAGTCGTTCACCTACATAGACATCACTAGGAATTTTCTTTTATGTCATTATAGATGTATTTCTCTTTTTCAGACTTGTAAAAATTTCCCTATGAAATCAATGAAGTTCAGTTGTTTTGTCTATATTATTGTGTCTTATTCATGAGTCAAATTATGTTTAAATATTTTGGTTTCTAGTTCAGGTTATCTATTATTCACTTCTAGGAGTACTTGAGTCACTTTCGGATCTGTGACTCGGAATGTTCCGTCACCGTTTCTGTGGTCGGGGTTCCACTTGATCTTGGGTTCTGATACCAATCTATCACACCCACCCAGCCGGTACCCCATTTGGAATACCCAGGATGTGATCCACAGTCCAAGGATCAATGATCTGAGGTCCATGCCTCCCACATACACGGTAACACAATCATGAACAGTAATAATCAATGGTAAAAACAGCTAATACTAAGTATCATGTGTGAAATCCAGCCCAAACCTAGCCCGGGGCACCCTATTTATTTTGGGTGAAGAAATACTTATTTAATATTAGACATTGATGTTAGACCGTGATTTCTGTGTTTTTATCTTTGAAAGCCTTAGGAGGTTATGTTCAACCTTTTCCTTAGTGTAGATCTATGTCCCGAAATGATGGGAGTTGTCCTTGTGGGCCCTCTTTATAGAAGACATGGTGTTTGACCCGAAGTGGGGGAAATAGAGACTTGTGGACCCTTTTGATTAATGATTTGGTGTCGGAGCCCAAGCCCTTGGACATTGTCGATAATGCCCCTCACTTGAGAGCATTGTCAGTGTTAGTTTTTAATATGCAGCCTGAAGAAGGTGAGCTTAGTTGGTGGACCTAATGAACTCCCTTCCCAATCCAAAGAAATTTTCTGAAACTAGACTTCTTGATGGACTTGTAGAAGAAAACCCCACTCAATTTGACCTTGTATAGCCTTCCGAATCCCTGTCCGAAGTTGCTGAACTATGTCTGACCAATCCTTCCTGCGCATCGAAGAAGATTGAATTAGTTGAAGCAACTAATAAGCTCCAATGTTTGATCCAAATGTATTTCTGGAAACTAAACTTCTTGATTGACTTGTAGGAGAAAACCTCACTCAATTTGACCCAGTATAGCCCTCCAAATCCTTGTCTGAAGTTGCTGTTCATGTCTTGGTCGACTGCTTGGTCGACTGACAGTCAACCAGCCAGTCGACCAAGAGTAATGGAATTCTAATATTCACTAAATCACTTCCCATTTTGCCCCTACCTTTTTGGAACTCGTGAATGAGGACCTAAACTAAGCTTTGGCACTCCAGAGAACGAGGTTGGACACTCTCTTGGGCTTTTCTTGGTGTTTTTGAAGATCTTTGACTCCAATCATTTGTGTTGCACCTTAATCATCAACTCAAGGTATGATTTCTTCTATTCTTCTTCTAATCTATTCATTTTTCTATCATTTGATGATCTCGAAACCATGGCTGAAGTGCTGCAACCTTGCAAACACTTAACCATGAGTTTCCCCCTTTAAATTCCTTGATCCTTCCCCACTCATGCTATGTTATGATTCAATTGAGATTAATTGCACTCCATCACTTTGATTCTCTTCAATTTAACCTATTTTGATTCAAATCTGATATGTAGATTCATGTTAAGCTTAGACTATAATGAAATTAAGATTCTAACTTGATTCTTAACATTCATTTGTTTGATGCCCATCATCCTTTACAATTTCTATCAATTCCAATTTAATTCTTGATAAGTAACATATAGAACTTAAGATTTCGAATTGGGCATTTCTGATTGGACCATTGGATCATCATCAAAATTAGTGTGTAGTATCCTCTTACTGTTATAAACATGCCCTCCAAATTTTGTGTCGATCGGAGCACTGGAAGGTCAGTTTCGGACCAAGTCTCAATTCTGCCCTGAGGATAACAAGTCTTGGTCGACTGACAGTCGACCAAGCCAGTCAACCAAGAGATGGTAACACCCCTATACTCGGCCGAATTGATCCGTTTGACCTCCGATTCGATTGCTTTCTTCTCTGATGTTAATTGTGTGTTGTCTAGGGTACAAACACTGACTTTTGGGCTATTCTAAGTGATCTTTGGGATTAGTTTCGACTCGATTAAGGTAAGGATCGTTATCGCCATAAATTCATAGGCTATGTGCTTAAGCCTTGATTTTCATAACTTAGTGAACATGGTCTCTTTACTACTTTTGAATATCATATGACTGTTATACATACTTAGAATAGTGGTATTGTGATTTCATATATTCTTGTTATAATGATTGATTATTATTGTCACTTATACTTATGATGAATCATTTCAATATTATGACTGAACTTCTGTTATGATGATGTATCAAATGTATGTGAGATGTTGGACTTGAGTATGTGGTTACTTAGGTATAACTTGGGATTGGGGAGTGTTCTATTGACACTTCTGTCCTTGGGCATCGGAGGGAATAGTATGGGATGTTCTCCGAAGGTGCCCATCGACACTTTCTCGGGTTATTGGATGACATACATAGGATTGTCTAGGTGTTTGGCTAGGATGTCCCTGTCGTATCAAACCCAAATCGGAAGGGCATTGAGACCGAACGACCCGTGGTAGGGTATGGTTTGATGGGCTCTCAAGACCGGTAACCACCCTGTGAGAGGACATAAACCATACTGCGGATACCCGAAAGGGGCCATTTATTGGTAGGGTTGCAAATGGATAGACCTGGGCTCACGGGCGCTCAAGACCGGTAACCAATCCGTGAGAGGACGTGAGAGCTTCCCGTTTACTATTTGTGGATGACCAATAGGGTTGATGAGTCCATAATCCGGGATTACGCTGACTCTAGTGTGAAGGATACCGGAAAGGATCGTCGGGGGCGAGGAATGGACGTATCTGGATCTGACATGATATGACTGAGTAGATGACTTGCATTGGGCTAGGCTTTACCTTGACATGCGCCAATACTTATACCAAATGGTGATGTGAGAGAGCGGTGACCGAAACCCCAGCCAAGGTTGTCCGGAAGGTTTCAGGACCCAACTCCCATCGGCTTGAGTGATTGAGACCTACCCGAAGAAGTATGGTGCTATGACTTAAAGCATTTCTACCTTAGAGACTAGCATTCATAGAGTTAGAATCATACTTGCATCATGTGTTTGATATTATATTGCATCATGTTATGGCTTGTATCATATGGCTTATGTTTTATGGAATGACTACCTTGCTGAGTTCTTTTGAACTCACTCCTTTTTGCAACATATTTTGTTAGACTTTTCTGTAGGTACTACTACTGTTGACTGTGACAGTCAACACTCTGAAGACCAAGTTGGTGACTTGTACCACACTGGTGGCGGTGAATACGTTGATAAGATTAGCAGTCCGAGACTGATTTTTGTCATGAGCAGATGTGGCCTGGCTTAGTTTCTTATAATTTTGTTATTTAGGAAATATTGTATAAGGTAGAAGAAACTGTAATTTAGTTGTTTACCTTTCCTTTCCCTTCTTTTAAGAACTGGTTGTAACCTGCACCTTATCTCGATCTACCTTCCATTGTTATTGTAGAATGGGTTTCCGCCTCATTTCAATTTTGATTAATTATTTTATTAGTATCTTTCTGCACTCTGATGCTCTGAGATTCTTTCTTGACTTTTATTATTAAGTTAATTGAAAATTTTGATTTGTTCTTGCTTTTGATTAAATTATTGTGCTAAATGGATATGATCGTTCCTAAACTTGATCTTTCGGGCTGTGGATCACTCCATCGGGTAATCCAAATAGGGTACCCTTAGGGTGGATGTGACATCATGAATAAGATAAGATTAACTAAATCAGAGTGCGGAATATAGATAATAATAAAGTGTGATCAAAATCATAAAGGGTGAGAAGGTGTGGTAGCCACCCTCTCAGAGCAGCGGAAAAGAAGTAAATCAAGTTAGTTACATATCCAAGTGTCACCAGAATAATTCAAAGACAAGTTAATTACAATATCCAAGGTTCCACAAATACACCAGGGGAATGGGGCACTATGCTTGGGTTTCTTCTATACTAATGGTAGTCTCCTCAACCGTACGGATGAAGTAAACCCAACGCTGCTGCTCCCGCACAACTGTGGGGCTAACCCTGGTGCGGATAGTAATCCTCCTCGGCTCCAATATACGGATCCTCACTGACGCCACTACCCGGAGGGTAGTATGTGGAATCATAGTCCGCCTCATAGAAGGTGCCATCGTAATCTTCGGTACCTGGAATGTAATCTAAAACATTTGCACAAAAAGGAATGAGTTTGAAGAACTCAGCAAGGAAGTTATTCCATAATTAGAAATCATACACATTCAGAACATATAGTAATGCAATGCGATATGGAACATATGATGCAGATATGAGCCTAACTCTATGAATGCTGGTCTCTAGGGTAGACATGCTTTAAGTCATAGCACCGTACTTCTCTGGGTCGTCAGTCACTCTCCCATTTCCATATCTTGGGAATGCCCAGGGAAGATCGCTAAAGTCATCAAAAAGCTGTGGTAAGGGGATCGGTCACCACTCTCTCACATCACCATTTGGTTAAGTACTGTTGCATGTCACAGTAAAGCCTAGCCTAATGCAAGTCATCTACTCAATCGGTCAAGTCAGATTCAGATACGTCCATTCCTTGCCCCCGGCGATCCTTTCCGGTATCCTTCACACTAGAGTCAACGAAATCCCGGATTTCGGACTCATCAACCCTATTGGTCATCCACATATAGTAAACGGGAAGCTCTCACGTCCTCTCACGGATTGGTTACCGGTCTTGAGCGCCCGTGAGCCCAAGTCTATCCATATGCAACTCTACCAATAAATGGCCCCTTTCAGGTATCCGTAGCATGGTTTATGTCCCCTACCGGATTGGTTACCGGCCTAGAGCGCCCATCCAACCATACACTACCACGGGTTGTTCGGTCTCAATGCCCTTCCGATTCGGGTCTGACACGACAAGGATGAACCTAGCCACACAACTAGACAATCCTATGTATGTCCTCCAATAACTCGGGAGAGTGTCGATAGGCACCATCGGAGAACATCCCATACTATTCCCTCCGATGCCCAAGGACAGAAGTGTCAGTAGGACACTCCCCAAATCCCAAGTCATACGTAAGCTATCACACATCCAATCTCATCATTTCTCGTGCATCCAATGCATATTCATAATAGTAATCAAATCATGATATTGAAACGAATCATTATAATCATAAGCAACTCAAAATGATAAAGTAACACAACAAAAGTATAAAGATTTAAATGCTACTGTTCTAACACATATGTAACAGTCTCATAATGATTGAAAGGAAATTTAGGGATTTCATTCTTTAAATAAAGCACAGTTCAATATTTGACGACATATATGTTTATGGATATAACCATCCTTACCTTGGATGAGTTGATGATGAATTGAGAATACCAAGAATAGTCCAATAGAATTGTTAAGGCCCTAAACAAACATCAATAATAAGTTAGAAAAGAAGTCGGGAAGATCGGATGTCATTTGGGTCAAAATTGACCAAGGTTGCTGTCAGCAACAACTTTGGTCTATGGTCTTGGTTGATGGTATCGACCAAAAGGATCGACCAAAATTGTCCTCGGGGCAGAATAGTGGATTTTGGGGATTTTGGTCCGAAATGAGTCTTCCAGTGTTCGGATCAATCTGAAACTTGGAGGCATACTTAACAACAGTAGTAGGACATTATAAATCAAGGAATTAACCCAAACCAATGGTCTAATTAAAAAGCCCCAATTTGAGCTATCAAGTTCAAGTGATAAACATCATGGCATGAGTTGGAATTGATTGCATTGATGAGGAATAGCATGCAATAGCTAGAGGAACTAATAGAAATTCGATTGGAATCATATGGCAATGTTAAACATGAACATAATACACTCTATAGCTCAGTTTGATATCAAATGGTATGATGTTAATAGGTAAATCATGGAATACATATGCTAGGCATGAGATATAACCATAGCATCAATGAATGGCTAAGGGAATCATGGATTGAGCATGAGTAGGCACTTGGAGTGGTGGTTGCAAGGTTGCAGCACCATTCCAAATGTCTCATCAGCAAGATGACAATAGAAAAGAGTAGAAAATGGTAGGGTAGAGAGTGGAATGAGGAGTCATACCTTAGTGTGGAAGATGAAGACAAGAATCAATGATAAACTAAGTGTCTTTGATGAGATACCCTTCACACTAACCAAGGAGCTACTTTGGGAAGCTCTCCCCACATTCCCAGGTGAGAAAAATGATTGCAAAAGGCTCAAGGCTCGAGGTCATATTAAATGGAAAAGGAATATTCCATGGAATCATTAACTTGGCAGACTGGGATATTTTGGTCGATGGTCCTTGGTCGATGGTATCGACCAAAAGGATCGACCAAAATATTTTCAGCAGAAAACTCAAGTTTAGAACAACAACTTCAAGTAGGGATTTGAAAGGCTCTACAAGGTCAAATTGAGTGAGGTTTTCTTCCACAATTCAATCAAGAAGTCTAGTTTCGGGGAATACCTTCGGATTGTGCACAGGAGGTTATTTGGTACATCAACCATATTAATCTTCTCCGATGCGCAAACTTTCCTTAAACACTGACAATGCATTTAAGCAAGGGTATCATTGTCAATGTCTGTGGGCTCGGTCTCCGAATCATGATCATCAATCAGAATGGTCCATAAATCTCTTCTTCCACTGCTTCGGGTCCTCGGACCTGAATACAAAAGTGGATTCGGGTTAGGGTCAAGGTTAGAATAGGGCTGGATATTACAAGGGCAGTTGACTAAAGGAAGGATGACTGAGGATATTTACTCAGTCATTCGGAAGACCCCCTTTGTCGAGCCATTTGCGGGATATCAGTTTCCCCATAACTTTCGTTTGCCTACCTTTTCTACATTCGATGGCTCTGGAGATCCAACGGCCCACATTGGCTATTATCAGCAGACCATGGCAGTTTTAGGTAATTCTGACGAAATTTTATGCAGGGTTTTTGGTTCATCTTTAACCGGAGCAGCACAAAAGTGGTTTTCGAACCTCCCCTCTGGAAGGATCGTAAACTTTGATGAATTGGCGTGCAAATTCATGGGGCGGTTCCAGAGTGGGATACAGGTTAAGAAAACGGAAGAAACCTTGTCAGACAAGGAAAAAGCGAATCGATCAGAGTGTTTCTGAAAAGATTCAACAAAGTAACGATGGAGATAGAAAATTTGGATGAGCAAGTAGCCAAAACTGCTTTATTCACTTGACTCACTAACCGGAAACTCTTGGAGTTATTACTACAGGATATGCCTGCAACTTATGCTGAGTTGGTACAGAGATGCCAGAAGCAGGCCGAAGTCATGGAGATCCTAGATGCGCGCCAAGGAGATAACAAAGTCTCCAATAAGGAACGGGATGGCTCTCCCGAGCGAAGCGAAGCCAAAGAAAAATGTCCGTGATCGGGTTGGAAAATCTCAGGCTTGGCGCCAGAGGTCTCCCGGTAAAAGTGAATATACTCCATTGAATGTTCCTCGGGCTGATATTCTAAATATCATCAAAAGGAAAAATATTTTGAAGTGGCCACCTAAAATTCTTTTGAAACCTGGGGAGCAGCAGGATTGAGAAAAATATTACTGATTCCACAAGGACTATGGTCATTATACAAATGATTGTCGTCATCTGAAAGCAGATATTGAGAGATTAATATCTGAGGGACACTTGTCCAATTTTGTTAGCAGAAGGAGGGAGGAGCCACGTGAGCCACGCGCGGCTGCTCCTAAAAGGGATCGTTCGGTTAGTTCAGAACGATCAAGGGAGGCTCCGAAGTCTAAAAAGGGCAAGGAGGTGACTGAAGCTACTCGGTCACCTATCCTTACCATTTTCGGAGGACCAGAGCCCGAATCACTCCGCAATTTGAAGACAAAATCCAAATTTATCGGAATTGGGGAGACGCAGAAGCAAAAGAAGCTGAATGGTGAAGATTCTATCACCTTTGGCGAGGAGGATGAAAGAGGCTTTTGTTTACCTCATGATGACGCCATAGGCATCAAGGTAGAGATTGCACGTTGGGAAGTGCATAGAGTTTTGGTTGATATAGGGTCTGCAGCTGACTTGATTTCTTATGAAGTGTATCAAAAATTGAAGGTGGATGAGGACTTGATGGAGCCTTCATCCACGCATCTATATGGTTTTGCAGGGTCGTCTGCGGTGGCGGAAGGATCTGTCCAGTTGGACTTATCTATTGGAAGTTTTCCTAAGGAAACAACCGTCCGAATCAATTTTTTGGTGGTTCGGGAGTTGCCAGCTTACAATGTTATCCTCGGGCGACCATCTTTATCCAAGATAGGTGCTATTGTTTCGACAAAACACTTGAAGATAAAATTCCCGACTGATATGGGAATTGGTCAAGTTTCCTCTGACTAGAGGATCTCTCGGCAATGTTACGTTGCCTATTTAAAAGACAAGGAGGGCCCGAGGAAGGTGACTGCCCTACCTATAGAAGTTCGAGACGATCGGGAAGAAGCAGAAATGCAAAGGCCCAAACCAATGGAGAAGCTGGAGCAAATCCAGCTGTGTACCGAGGATGAGAAGAAGATTACTTATATCAGGTCTGAACAGCTGAAGAAATTCAAAGATGAGTTGAAGCTATTTCTTCAACAGAATAAAGACATATTTGCATGGTCTGCTGAAGACATGCTAGGAATCGATCGGACTGTCACAAAGCATAAACTCTGGATAGATCCGAAGGTGAAACCAGTGATACAGAAAAGGAGAAATTTCTCCATTGAAAAGTATGAAGCCGTTCGGGGCGAGGTTGAAAAATTGAAGAATGCTGGTTTCATAGAACCAATTGAATGCCCAACCTGGTTAGCTAACGTGGTAATGGTAAAAAAGGCGAATGGGAAGTGGAGAATGTGTACAGATTACACAGATCTCAACAAAGCTTGCCCTAAAGATTGCTGTCCGTTGCCTCGGATTGACCTCTTGATAGATGCGACTGCAGGATATGAAACTCTAAGTTTCATGGATGCCTACTCAGGGTATAATCAGATCCTTATGAATAAGGAAGATGAGAAGTTTACGGCTTTCATGACTGATCGTGAAAGCTACTACTATAAAGTCATGCCATTTGGCCTGAAGAACGCAGGAGCAACATATCAGAGGGCCGTCAACAAGATTTTTAAAGATCTGATAGGAAAGAATGTTGAAGCTTATGTTGACGACATGCTAGTGAAGAGCTTTACAAAAGCAAATCATATTGCAGATTTGACTGAGGTATTCTCAGTACTGCGAAAATATCAAATGAAGCTGAATCCAGAAAAGTACGCCTTTGGAGTTTCCTCGGGCAAATTTTTGGGCTTCATGGTGTCAGAGAGGTATTGAGGCTAATCCTGCCAAAATACAGGCTCTGATTGATATGGAGGCTCCCAAAACTGTTCGTGATGTGCAGTGTTTAACAGGGAGAGTTGCCGCTTTGAATCGATTCATCTCCAAGTCTGGAGAAAAGTTGTAAAACCCAGCCCTAACCTTGACCCGGAAACCTTGTTATTTGTAGGTCCGATGACCCGAAGTAAAGTAAGAAGTCAGCTTTGGGCCATCCCAGTAGAGGACTTGGTGTCTGGCTTTGAATCCATGAAAGTTGATGATGAGGTTCTATTTATGGAAACTGAATCCTGATGAAGATCTGATTAGTTGATGGACTTGGAGTGCTCTCTATCTTGGTTTGAAGGCATTTCTACCTATTAGGTAAGTCACTTGACTTGTGTGCAAAACCCCTTTAGGATTGGATTTGATCTGGACCTTCAATTCCCCTGTTTTGGTCTTCTTGTCGCATTGGTCGATCGATTGGTCGATCTGGACCAGTCGACCAATCCACTCGACCAATGAGTGCTGTCTTTGGCAATTAGGTTGTTCTTGCTCTATTTAAGTCCAATCTCGAGTCCACTTCGTATTTGCTGCCTCCAAACTCTCTGGAACGAACCAAAGACCTCTGCAAGTCATCTCTCTTGCATTCTTGGTGTTTTCTTGACGGATCTTCGTCGAAACTCTTCTTTTTGCATCAAAAGGTATGTCTACTCTCTCTTCTTCTCCTCCATCTTTGTTTTTCTTTCCTTTTTGAGTTGAGACAGTAGAAGAGATGCTGCATTCTCTGTTGCAAACATCTCTCGAACATGTTCTCATGATCATCCTAAGGATTTGAGGCTAGAACAATGATCTTAACCATGATCATTGCAAGCTTTTGAAGGAATCATGATCAAACCATGATCTAATCTTTGTTAAACTTCTAATCTGAATTCTGATCTCTTTGGATCTTCTATGTTGATCATGTTAGTAGTTAATTACTGTGTTTTCTTTCCATGATCCATAATCTATAGATTTCTAGTTGTTCTCTTCTACCATACTATGTGTTCTTCATGATGCATGGTAGTTACATATATGGTAGGTTTTATTTCCTTATTTAGATTTATGCTTCTAAGCCTTATTCCATGAAGATCTATGTATGTTTTCATGATACCATTACCTGAAGCAATGATCCATCCTCCTATTGTTCTTGTCTTTGTTTTCTATTTCAAATTCATCAAGATCCATGGTTGATTTAATTATGGTAACTTTTTGTTTCCTAATTTGGATCTTGATATCTTGATTGGATTAGTGTTTTGAGGTCCCCTATATGTTAGAATACTACTGATGTAGTCTACCCCTTGATTAGTACCCTTTTGAACCACCAAATTCGGATTTCATATCTTAAAACTCTGTTTTTTTAGGCTACTGTCTGCGTTGGTCGACTGGACCAGTCGACCAATCCACTCGACCAATGAGTACAGCAACTCCAGAATTGGTCTATGTTGGATGTTTTGGTATCTTTTCTGTTAGGGATCTTTCCTAATATGTTGTATATACTTGTTTAGGACCTTCTTCTCAAGTTTGCCGAGATCTTACTTGATTTCTTAGGATTCCTTTGCGAGTTATAAAAGGTAAGGATGGTTATTTCCTTAATTACATAGATAGCATGAATCTAGTTTCTATATTTGAATATCATAGATATGATTCCTAAATTAGATTCTTACAATGATATACTACTGTTGCATAACTTTGATTACAAGTAGCATTACTTATTCATATTAAATTGATTCATGTATGATTTACTTACCAATGTTATAAAAGTGATTGTAATTATTGATTTCTTTCCATAAATGAAGTTACCATATATGTGATGATATGAATTGATGCATGTGTATGCTTAAGTATGGTTTGGAAAGGAGAGGTGTCCTTTTGACACTTCTGTTCTTGGACTACTACGGGAATATTATGGGATGTTTCCGGAGATGCCCTCTGGACACCTTCCTAAACCGTTGGATGACATATCTAGGATTGTCTAGTAGTGTTTGGCTAGGATGTCCTGTTATGTCGACCCTAATCGGAGGGGTATTGAGACCGAACGACCCGTGGTAGCAATGGGGATTCATGGGCGCTCAAGACCGGTAACCAACCCGTGAGAGGACAGGAATCACATTGTGGGGGCCATTTATTGGTAGGGTTGCATATGGTTAGACTTGGGCTCACGGGCGCTTAAGACCGGTAACCAACCCGTGAGAGGACGTGAGAGCTTCCCGTTTACCATATGTGGATGATCAATAGGGTTGATGAGTCCGTAGTCGTGGACTATGAGGACTCTAGTGTGAAGGATACCGGAAAGGATCGTCGGGGACGAGGAATGGACGTATCCGGATCCGACTTGATGTAACTAAGTAGAAGACTTGCATTTGGCTAGGTTTTACCCCGACATGCGCCAAGATTTATACCAAATGGTTGTGAGAGAGTGTGTTGACTTAACCCCCCGCCAAGGTTTGTCCCGAGGGATGAAGGACCCATTACCAATCGGCTGCTCAAGACCGGTGAAATGATCCGTGAGAGAATCCAAGATATCTTAAATGGTTGAGGATGTGAGTGGACTTTCCTAAAGAAGTACGGTGCTATGACTTAAAGCATGTCTGCCAATAGAGACCAGCATACATAGAGTTAGAGTCATTCATTCATTGTTTGTCTCATATCATATTGCATTTATGTTTGTTCTGGAATCCGCCATTTATGTTATTATGGATTTTTAATCGCCTTTACCGAGTTTCTTTGAAACTCATTCCTTTATTGTACAATGTTGTTAGACTATCCCGCAGTGTACCGAGTACTATGACGGTCCCTATGAAGAAGCGCAAGGCGAAGAGGCATATCTCCAGGAAGGTGATTGCGGTTACCACAATTACTCTGAAGATTCCGCGAGTGGTTATGCTCCGTACGATGCTTAGTCCGACCATTGAGTGGAAGCGTCCTTGTGCCATTTATGAGATTTACACTTACAAGGATGTTGTCTATAAAGTGGAGAACAATTTAGTTACCCAATGTACTTGCTACTGGGATTAGGTTTTGTCTAGTTTATTCTTTAGAGCTACTTTTCCGCTGGTTGTAAAGTTGGATTCTTGCCTCACTTTACTTATCTGTTTGATACTCTGATTATATCTATTATTCTGATTCATTTATGATTCATTCTTTCTTTATTGGATCTATGATTTAACTTCCGCACTTTTATTATGATTGTTCATGATTATGTTATTGTTTATGTGGGAGGTTGATCACTCGATACCTGATCTTCGGGCTGTGGATCACACTCTCGGGTATGCCAGATAGGGTACCGGCTGGGAGGGCGTGACAAAAGTGTTTGCCATTCTTCAAGGCACTCAAAGATTTGAGGGGTAACAAGGAGGCAAAGTGGACCGAAGAATGCCAGAAAGCTTTCGAGGAGTTAAAAGAAGCATTCGGACAACCGCCGATCTTGTCCCGACCAGAGAAGGGGGAAATATTACAGCTATATCTAGCGACGTCCCTTTCAGCGGTCAGTGCAGTACTTGTTCGTGAGAAAGATAAAAAACAGTGGCCGATTTACTATGTGAGCCACGTATTGCTAGATGCGGAGACACGATATTCGCAGATTGAGAAGCAGGCTCTAGCTCTCATAATGGCCGCCAGGAAGCTAAGGCCATACTTTTAGGCTCATCCAATTGAAGTATTTACAACTTTTCCACTCAGTAAAGTTCTTAATAAACCTGATTTATCTGGACGGATGGTGTCCTGGTCGGTTGAACTCAGCGAGTTCCAAGTGAGCTTTAAGCCCAGAACGGCAATCAAGGCTCAGGCGCTAGCCGATTTTGTAGTAGAAACTACTGCACCAGTGGAGTCCACCATTGAGGATCCCATTATACCAACCACTTGGGAGGTATATGTGGATGGTTCGAGTAATAAAGACGGAGCAGTAGCTGGAATTCTATTGAAAAGTCCAGCAGGATTTATTATTCGATATGCTTTGAGATTTGCATTTGAAGCAAGTAATAACGAAGCAGAATATGAGGCTCTGATAGCTGGACTTCGGTTGTCAAAAGCATTGTCTATTGCAGATGTTACTATTTATAGTGACTCTCAACTTATAGTCAACCAAGTCCAGGGGGAGTATGGTATTAAAGAACCACGCTTGCAGAAATATCAAAAGATAGTGCAGGCATTTCAAAACCAATTTCGGAATTTGAAGATATCTCAGATTTCGAGGAATGAAAATTCAGTGGCAGATGAGCTATTCCGACTAGCCAATGCCAAAGAAAAGAATCTAGACCCTTTGGTCTATATTGAAGAGATAACATTTCCAAGTTATCATGAGAAAGAAATTTCTTATATTGAAGCAGAGCGTTGCTGGATGGATCCAATAATTGAATATCTGAGAGATGACAAATTACTTGAGGATCCGAAAGAGGCAAGGTTGATCAATATACGATCAGCGAGATTTGTCATTCAGAATGGGAGACTATACAAAAGATCTTATTCTGGACCCCTTATGAGATGTATAGGCCCCGAAGGAGCAAAGTCAGCTTTGGCTGAGGTTCATGAAGGAATTTCTGGGGCTCACATGGGTGGACGAGCCCTGGCCCACAAAATTCTAAGAGTTGGGTTATATTGGCCTAAGATCCAAGAGGCTGCTATGGAGTATGTTCGTCGATGTGGCAACTGTCAAATTCATGCTACAGTATCGGAGCGCCCGGCGGAAACCATGACTTCAATTCTAGATCCCATTCCCTTTGCTATGTGGAGAATTGATATCATGGGCAAATTCACCAAGGCGTCAGGCGGACGGGAATATCTGATAGTAGCAATTGATTACTTCACGAAATGGGTTGAAGCCAGCGCACTAGCAACAATTACTGAGAAAAAAGTGGAGAAATTCGTGCTTGAGTCAATCATATATCGCTTTGGGATTCCAAAAATTATCGTCACTGACCATGGTACTTAGTTCGACTGTCCGCAATTTGAGCAATTTTGCAGAACGTATATGATCGAGCATCGTATGTCCTCAGTGGCATACCCCCAGAGCAATGGACAAGTAGAGGTTACTAACCGAACGCTACTGGAAGGAATAAAGAGAAGACTCGAAGCTGACAAGGCTTCTTGGGTCGAAGAACTTCATAACGTACTGTGGGCCTATAGAACTACGGTTCGAACACCCACTGGAGAAACTCCATTCAGGTTAGCATATGGGTCCGAAGCATTGGCACCGGTGGAGATAATGGCGGGGACATTACGGGATCGAGAGTTCAAGGAAAAAGCAAATGAGCAAGGATTGCTTGATAGTCTTGATCTGTTGGATGAAGTTCGGGCAAAGGCAATAGCACGAACTCAACATTATCAAAGAAGGATAGCGTCTCATTATAATACTCGAGTGAAGAATCGTCGGTACTTAGCCGGAGATTTGGTGTTGAGAAACACCTTAGCTTCTGACCCTCGTCACCAAAGAAAATTGGACACTTCCTGGGAAGGACCTTATATGGTTGTAAAACCAGTTGGTTCAGGAGCTTACAGGCTGAAGAACATCAACACCCTGAAAGAGTTGGATCGTTCGTGGAATGCCAGGCATCTCAAAAAGTTTTATCCTTGATGATGATTTCAATTTTGTTCGTGATGTAAACATTTTCAACTCAATCAATGCAATTTTTGGCTTTCAACAAATTATCTTTTGATTGGGGGGCATCATACACCACATTCAAGAACAAGATTCAACTATAAGGCATCGAATGAAAATCCGTGTGGGTTCTTCAACACTTATGGATTTTTTTCTGAATTTCTTAAGTCGAGGCATCGGATGAAAATCCGAGTGAGTTCCTTCCGCAAGGCGTCGGTTTGAAACCCGAGTAAGTTCCTTCAAGACTTATTGAATTTTTGAATTATCCTTAAGTTAAGGCATCGGTTTAAAACCCGAGTGAGTTCCTTCTCAGACTTTATGTATTTCTCCGGAAATCCTTAAGTAAAGGCATCGGTTTAAAACCCGAGTGAGTTCCTTCTCAGACTTATTGTATTTCTCCGGAAATCTTTAAGTAAAGGCATTGTTCTAAACAACTAAGACCTAGTACAATAGCGATTCAAGTGGCTAGCAAAGTTCAAGATGAAGTCAATTTTTTATTTCTTCAAAAGACCAGAAGAGGCCGGTCTCAACATCAAACATAAGATTACAAGAGCTGGATACAATCTTCGGTCCAAAAAGAAAGTCATCATCAATGATCATTAAGAAGTCATACAAGATCGGCACAACTTTGCTAGAACAAACACATGAGTCAAACATTGGTATGGATTCAAGGAAAAGCAGAGGAGAAATGAAGATTACAAAAAACATTTCAGTATGTATAAAATCCTCCACAATTTCATAGTCTTTGTCCAGCTTGTCTAGGAGAAGTATGGTCCTCGACCAAACTTGCATTCAAGGCAAGCTCGTCATAATTGAATCCTTCCAAGGGAGAATAAACAGGAGAATCTTCCATATAATGCATAATATCTGGATCAGAAGGAGGAGGATCAATCTTATTTTTGGTCCACTTAGGAGGAGGAAGGCCCAGTTTGGTAAATACTTCAGGATGGGAAACAGCACTGTAGGTAGTCGTATCAAAGTGATGATCCTTCCTTAATATTGATTCCCATACTTCGTTCTCACCATCCCGGTACGCCTGCAAGTTATAAGCATTCAGCATATCAACAAAGGGCTTACTGTGTAAATACTTGAAGATGCAAGCTCTGCGAACATCAGTTGGAAGGGATTCGGGCAAAGGAACGATAGCTTGCCTTTGGGGTAACGTTTCAGATCCTTGGGCTCCTGACTTTCCAACTCCTCGCTCCAGTTGCAGGATCTTCTCCCTGGCATCATCCAAGTCTGACTGAAGATGATCGATCACCGAATTCTTTTCTCCTGCAATCTCCCAAGCTAGTTTCCTAAGGCGAGCAATCTCAACATCTTTAGCTTCAGAGATTTCCCGAAGCCTGGAAACTTCATTGCTCAACCTATTGAGCCTAGAGGCTGCTTCCACTTAGTTGTGGAAGTTACCAGTAAGACTCCTGCAAACAACTTCCGAGTTAAAAAGGAGCAGAAGAGTAATATTTAGAATCAAAAGATAATGAAGAAAGACTTGCATCACCAGTGACTTCATAAAGACTTCATCTGGAAGTTTGGAAAGAACTGCGCTCTCAGAAGTCATTTGAGCAGCAGTGCACCATTCCAACGCTCTGTCAAACTCGTTTGACACTAATTCGGGCGAAGGATGAGCTACACCAAGAGAAGGATGAGCTGCATCATTTGTCACCCGACAGCTCTTCCTGGTGGCAAAATCCTCCAACTCCAAAGGAGAGGAGGAGGATGCCAAACAAGCACTGGAATTGGAAATAGGAGCAGCACCTGCTGGGACCACACCTTCATCAGACGCCAACATAGTTGCCTTAGATGCCCGAAGAGTCTCCTTTGGGGGTGCACCAACGGTCTTTGCAGCAGGGGCGTCTGCAGCGCCATCAACAACGGAGTGATCATGATCTTCTTGGGAAAGACGAGCGATCACTTCGGGCAGAAGAGGCGTAGGGACGACATCAATAGAAACTATGGGAATCTGACTTGAAAATTCACCAACAGCAGTCGCCTTACGCTTGGAGGATTCACTAGCTGAAACCACCTCACTGGCCCCAACCACCGCCGACGGAACGATTTTCTTACAAGATTTCGCTCTGATAAGGTTCGGGTTGATCTTGGGAGCCACTATATAAACAGAAAAGACGTATCAGTACAGATATCCAACGACGAAAGAAAATAGGGAAAACCCTAGTTCTCTAAGCTATGAAAAACCCGATTAACTAAACCCCAAGTACTACTACTGTGCAGTTTACTCAGGGGGAAAGGGGGAAAGAGATGAGTAATCAAAAAACTCACTTGTTCAGAAGTTGATAGAGCTATTGTTGGAGTACGAGGAATACGGAAGCAAGCAGGAGGACGGAATGTCGCTTTAGCAAATCTAACTTGCAGATAGCAGGATAGATGGAGAGTACCCACGAAGGCTTTAAATAGCCTCAGGTATTAAGATGACGGTTGAGAGCTAAAGACAACCAATGGCCCAGATCGAAATGACGCTTCGAAATTCGTAATAAGCCATGGAAACATGTGGAGGCAAGCATCCAATGCAGGGATACCTCCAATCGTCGCACCGCCATTGTGATAATGGATGTATTACCGATTCATTGGAAATAGTGAATGGTATACCAAAGCAAGGAAACGTTTGGACTTCGCGGATACCAGAAGGGAAACGTGTGGACTTTGCAATAAATGAAGGAATGGGGAAGATTAATGCATCTTTCCAAAACGCATCTTCATAATATCTCTACAAGATTATTATTTGTGGAGGAGTAAGAAGTTAAGTGATAAGTTTTATCATTTATATTTTATTCAAGACAAGATTTCGGCAGGAAATGAGGAAATAGTAAGGCCAACATGAAAAAGAAGTGTATTCATTAGCAAGGAGGTCAATCTTTACAAAAAAAAAAAAAAAAAAAAAAAAAAAAACTCCCTAAGCCTCTTCTTCATTGTTGCCCGAGGAGCCCTGGTCAGGAGGACTTTTCTCAGGATCCTGAGAAGAGCCTTCCTAAAGAATAACATTGCCAGAGTCCTCTTTAGTAGCAGCTTGTGACTCAGCTTGTGACTTCTCCTCTGGAAGTGCCGGCTCGTCAGCCAGATATGCCTCATATTGTGGGTCGGCTGGAAAAGGATCATTTTCTTCCCGAGCCCAGTCTGGGAGATCCATGCCTAATTTCCCAAAGACCTCTTTATGGCACACCTCACGAAAGGGAGCAGTGTCGAAGGAAGGGATTGATGCGAGAATTCACTCCCAAACGTAATTTTGCCCCAAGCGATAAGCTTGGATGTTGTAGACACCTAGCAGTTCGGAGAAAGGTACGTTGTTCAGGTACTTCCGAACACACTCCTTTCGAAGCTCTGGCTTGATGTGCTCGGGCTTGCTAGGGACCGCCCACTTCAGATATTCTTCATTCTCCATACATTTAATTTCAAGCCTGTCACCGAACAACGTGGTAGCTTCTTTTTGCTTCCTGGCCTCGCGTTCGGCAGCAGCGGCACGAGCCTTTGAAGAATCAAGGGCCTCTTTGAGGGAGTTCACTTCTTCCTCATGCTTTCTTTGCAGCTCCTCGGCAGCTACAGTCAGCCGGTCTATCTCAGAATTGGCTTTGGCCAAATTCTCTTCACAGGTCTGCAGCAAGGAGCTGTTGCGGCCAACCTGGCTCAATGCTTCCATGTGTTGATAGAAGCTCAACACAGCATTCCTGAGAAGGCGGAAATTATCAGAAGAAGTCATAAGAAATTGTGAAAAAATAAGTAAGCAAGAAGACCGGTACCTTGTAGATTGACTAACAAGGGCAACGTCGTCCAGGGTTTCAAATTCCTGGAGATCAGAAGGAGCAAGACTGAGGGAGCTCCACTCTGTAGCTTTCTCAGGATCCAATGTTACCCTGTCGGTCAACTTCAGGGTCCACTGGGGGGTGAAGACCTCCTCACAATCCGCAGAATTTTTGGATTTTTTGTGGGAGGAAGCATCAACTGTATCATGCCTCCTTTTGGTTCGGGCGGAGGAGGAGACATTTGACCTCTCCACCATTGGCTTCTTCCCTTTACCCGAAGCATCAGCCACGGGCCTGATATTCCTAGTACCCCTGTAAGAGGGGTTGGGAGAGGGAACAGAAGCCTCTTGATCAACGGTCAAGGCTCTAGGCGATCATTGCTTGGCTGTCACAACGGCCCTAGCAGCCTTCACTCGCAGGTTCTTGGGGTTCATTCTTGGAGGCACTGCAAAGAAGAGAAAAAGTCAGAATTGAAGACGTATCACTTCAGTAAAATTAAAAGATGATGGTTAGAAGCTCACAATGAGCCAAGCCCCAGTACTGAAGAATGGAGTTATACTCCACCTCAAGTCCATGTATCTCTTGATAACATGGAATGGATTTGATCCTCCTGACGGCCGCCTCATCTTCTTTGGATAAGGGAAGGCCTCGATTATTCTCGGAAGAAGAAGTACACCGCCTCCAAGCGGTCGGGAAGTTAAGATCCAATGGAGGCGCTCGACAGAAAAAGTATCGTTCATGCAATATTTGTGGTTAGAAGGGCAAGTTCCTTTGGCAAGGATGTTGCCCCTCTAGTCAAGTTCAGCCTTATTGCGTTTGGACAGAAAAATCCATCCGGGAGGATGGGAGATAGAAAGAACATGAAAATGCACAAAGAGAGAAAGAGATGGCGTAATGCCAAGTTCAAAACACAAACCCAAGAAGCCGACGATGAGACGCCAGCTATTGGGAAGGAGCATCCCAGGACAAATGTCCCAATGATTCAGAATTGCTGGGAACAAAGGATTAAAAAAGGGAAAGCGAACCCCGCTTTCCAGTGCATCTATGTACAGAGAAAATTCACCCGAAAGGGTTGAATCAACCCTCTCATCAGGATGGGGAGCCCTAACCTGATAAGAGGAAGGAAAATCAAAATCTTGGATGGCTGAAAGAAGGGTTTCCTCCTGGTAAATGGAGGGAATAGAGCCAGGTCCGCCATCGGACCTGGAAGTTTGAGGTTGCCTAGAAGACTCGGCAGTCTTGGAAGATCCAGACTCGAGGAGGACAGAAGGAGTTTCGGTTTTTCTCTCTAAACCTTTTTGAGAAACTTCAGCAAACTCGCGCCAGAAGACAGTTAGGGTTTTATTATCACTATCCGATTGTTCGGAAGGAGGAGAAGCAAAAGCTTCATTACCACTACTATTACTAACATTGGATGCCAGAGAAACCCTATTATCCGCCATTACTTGTTTCAGTAAGGTACAAAAAGAAAAAGACCAGTAAACTTACTAATTCAGTGAGGCAAAAGCTTGAGAGCAGGAAGGCGCGAAGCAGACGACGAAGGTTCAAATTTTGGACAGGAAGAATGAAACTATGAAGACAACGAACAGCTTTTAAAAGCACCCGCACGAGTGTTCGGGAATCTGAACGATCGAGATTGATTCAAAATCAACGATCGAGATTGGAAGACGTTTTGAAAGTTTGAACTCACGAATCCGAAACAGGCGTTCGGAAACCATCGCTTGGATTATGTGAGCCACGACAGATCGACTACAAGGAGACACGTGGCCTTACCCTCACAATGCTCGAGGAAAAGTGACCACCGCATTAAATGTGATATGACATTTAATGGAACACGTAGAGACTATTGCCTGACGAAGAACCCAGTTAAAAACCAAGCCCTCGGGGTCGACCGAACGCTTGGTCTGGGGGGCTCGTGATATGGAGGAAATATGATCGGACTGGGTTCATACCTGGTTCGACCCTCGACCCCGGTCGAGACAGAGGGAATCGACTCCCTCCTGAGCGAACCGGATCCAGAAGATGGCTTGCTGAGGAAGAAAACTTATTCAGCTACAAGCATGCCCTAATTCAACTTATTAATTAAGTTAATTACCCTAATGATGGCAGACTCAAATTGACGGCTGCGGCTAATCATTATCGAAGGGATAATCATCGCATAACCTAAAGGTTATCTCAGGAGTCCTCTACTAGTCCAAACTAGTAGAAGTCTATCGCTCAACGGATCTAACTGTTAAGATCCAACGACTACCCGAAGAAGGCTCAAGTGCATCCAACGAAGGAGATTCGAAGGTACACTATATATAAACCTCACTGCCATACGAGGTGAGGGACACAATCTGAGACTCAGACTCAGATTCAGATACATACTGATAGACGTAAACTATCAGAGGCTTACGATCTAGATCACCTTTCCCAGTTCTTTATTCCTTAGCTCTGTGCTTCTAGCAGAGCCGTTTGTGATTAAGTTCATCAACTGACTTAGCCTTCGGAGGTGGACTCCCGACCCCCGCGGTCGGGCCACATCTGATGCTTTCGTTTTGCAGGTCATCACGAGGAGATCTAAGGGCTGAGCAGATTTTGGACGCATCACTATCTCAACCGAGCACTGCTTTATGTGCTTGCTGGAGTTTAGGCATTCACAGCAAAAATCAGCTTCTCTCAAAGTGTTGTAAGGACTGTATCATCATGTATTCATCCCATTGTGCTTCCTCCTCCTCCTCCTCCACCCCCTCTCATCCGACCGACTTGCTTCAGACTTTGCAAAGTTGGATATCCCAGTTCGGCCTCTGTAAACTATTTCTCTGCCATGCAACAAGCTTGCTAATATTAAGAAAAATTTTAAGTATACTCTTGTAGGCTGGGTGGTTGATGGAATAGTCATCACGATGTATGACCTGTAGAACTTCCTCAACAAAGCTTTCAACAATGAGTTTTTTGAAGTCGATGGCATACACCTAGTAGAGTTCTCACATGAAACTTCTACATATTCATCTCTAGAGAATATCACCATGTACACCCCTCTCCTGCTCCACCAACTACACCAATAGAAGGATTGCATAGTTCCATTTCTGCCACTGTGGGGCTCGATCTTCACAATCTTTGGGCTGCCACATTCCCATCCACATCAGCCCGGAAGAATACAGGAAAGCTGATAGTTACTGAAGACATTGATGTGTTTCCCTGCAAACGCAAGTTGATTCTTTAGGAAATTGTTGAAGGGGATCAGACTGATCAGGAAACAGAAAGTGGACCAGTATGGGTTGAATCTGCTGTGCACAGAGGCAATGACGGCTAGCCTAGAAAGGCCATCGAGGGAGAAATGAGAGCTTTCGCTCTCAACTGTAGAAGATTGGATCGATCCTCTATGCAAAAGGAACTTCATGCCATATTTCGAAAGAATAGACCCGACTTTGTTTTTCTTTCTGAAGTTATGTCTAGTAGTTTAAAGCGTGTGCTATGTAATAAATGGGGTTACAATCAGTTTATTGTAGTCCCGCCAGTAAGTAATGCAGGTGGTCTTGTTTGATGTTGGAAAGATATTATTACTATTGATGTTGTGTGGTCTTCGTCTTGGTGTGTACACTTGCTTTGCGGTGACTCTCCAAATTTATGGTATTTGTCGTTTGTGTACATGAGCTCGATCCTATCTACACAACATTATTAGTGGAAAACTCTAGGCAATCTCGCATCTTTCATTGATAAACCGTGGATCATTAGAGGAGATTGGAACTCGTATCTCACCTCCTCAGACAGATAGGGTGGTCGGCCAATTCTTGAATCTCAGCTCCGACCCATGTAGCAATTCATGAATGAGAATGACATGATATGCATTCCTACTATTGGATCTAAATTCATTTGGACCAATAGACAACAAGGGCATAACAGAATTGAAGGTTTATTGGACAGATTCATTTGCAATATTGACTAGTTATCTGCCTTCCCAGATGGTTAGGTAACTCATCTTGTGGTTACTCACTAAGATCATAAAGCTCTTCTATTATCTCTTGAAAATGAAAGAGTTTGGCACACACGACCTTTCCGATTTGAGTACTTTTGGACACAGGAAGATTCATATTCAACTTTAACACCTAACTCGTGAAATATTCCTGTACGTGGTTCTTCTTTTTATATATTAGTATCCAAGTTGCAGAGATTAGCTAGAAAGTTAAAGTACTAGAACAAATACTTAGTAAGAAGACTGGAATGCAAGGAAGTTGAACTCAGGCAACAAATTGGGAACCATGAACAATCGTTACTTGAACACAGAAATGATCAATGGTACACAGAAGAAAAATGCCTTATTGCCAACTTGAAATTGAATCTGTCCCAGTAGGTAACTAAATGGCAACAAAAGTTCTGCATCACATGGAAGTTACAGGGATCGAAACACTTGATTCTTTCATCAAAGCACGGTAACCCATTGAGCGAGGAATAAGATTAGGGCCATCACTCAAAATGGCATATCGTATACAAGAGCATCGAGCATCCGGACATCACAAAGGCCTTTGTTACGTACTTCAAACGGCTATATACGACAAATAATCCACAGCAACAAGATGAGTTCTTGACACCAATCAAAAACAAAGTATCAGAGACAGACAAACAATGGCTTCTCCACCCTGCTTCAAATGATGAGATTAAAGAAGCCGTTCATGGAGTCAATGGACTTAACTCTCCAGGCCCGGATAGGTTCCCAGGAATACTCTATCAACAGAGTTGGGAGGAAATTCAGACGGAAGTAATGGATATAGTCCACCAATTCTTTGAGACAAGTACGTTTTGTCGGAAACATAATTCTACTTTCATTGCCATTGATCCCGAAAATCTATGATCCCTCTCAAGTAGGTGACTTTCGACCCATCAACCTTTGCAATGTGAGCTACAAAATCATTTCCAAAATCCTGGTCTCAAGGCTTAAGCATATTTTACCCCACCTGATTTCTTTCCAACAGAAGGGTTTATCAAAGGAAGACACATCCAAGACAACATCTTAATTGCCATGAAATCATGCACAAAATTCAAGGACACAAGGGCAGGAAGAATGGCATCATGGCAGTCAAACTAGATACGAGTAAAGCCTATGACAAATTAGAATGGAGCTTCCTCAAACTCACCCTTCAGGCTTACGGGTTCCCTGAAAGATGGATTGATTGGATCATGTTTTGTGTTACAACGGTTACATATATTCCTTTAATCAATGGGTCGAAAACTAGCACAATCACTCCAACCAGAGGTCTCAAACAAGGGGATGCCCTGTCACCATATCTATTTGTTCTATGTGTTGAACTAGTTACTTCCCACTTGGAACAAGCGATTCAAAATATAAGTCTCAAAGGCATACAACTATCCAGGGGAGGTGAAAGGCTATCACATTTAGCTTTTGTAGATAACCTCATCTTATTCGGCCAAGAAAATAAGAAAGAAGCCAGAACATTTGTGTAAAATCCAGCTTTTACCTAACCTTGACCCGACCCGGTCATTGTTATGTTTGTAGGTCCAAAGACCCGAAGTGGTGGTAGGAGAGACTTATGGGCCCTACTGGTTGATGACGTAATGTCGGGATTCCAGTTTATGGACATTGATGATGCTGCTCCTTCCTTGAGCACATTACCAGTGCTAAGTTAGAATCTACGCACTGATGAAGAGCGAGACAGTTGAAATAGCAAACGGACTCCTGTGCATAATCCAAGGTACTCCCTGAAACTAGACCTCTTGAGTGAACTGTAGGAGAAAACCCCATGCAATTTGACCTTGTATAGCCCTCCAAGTCCGCACCTAAAGTTGCTGAACTATTCTGTAAAATTTCTGCAGAGATTGGTTTGGTCGATACTATTGGTCGATACCATTGACCAAAGGTATCGACCAACAAGTCTGCTGAGCCCAGATTTAAAGATTCTTAGAATATTCTTTTCTATTTATTTATTCCTCGAGACTGGAGCCCTATTCTCGCGTTTTTAACATCTGGGAACGTGAGAGAGCCTCCCAAGAACTCCTCCTTGGTAGTGGTGAAGCATCTTCTTCATCAATCATTGCCAACCACTCATTCCTACTTTCTTGTTCCACTTTAAAGGTATGACTCTCTCTCCTAATCACTTTCTCACTCATCTTTTCTCTATTTTACTGTTGGGACCATGGCCAAGGTGCTTCAACCTTGCATACACCTTGCCATGAACCTTCTAAACCCCATACAATGATGTTTTCACCGATATGACTATGATTGATTCACCTCATGATCATTGACTACACATTTCCATGATTTATTGCTTACCAACTTGCTTTATTTACCAAAATTGGGATGAAGCTCATGATTAACCTAATCTATACCTTGCATATGTGCTCCATGTTACTTCTAAACGATTCCCTACCTAATCCCCCATGTTTTCCCCTAATTTGCATTGAGATATAGCCAATGCCATGATCTACAACTCTTAACCTTAATATGTCAATTTGGGGATTTCCAAATGGACCATTGGATTATGAAAGTTTCTTGATAATTAGTGTCCCCATGTTGTGCTTAGACTATCCTCCAAGTTTCATGTCAATCCGAGACCCGGAAGACCAAATCTGGGCAAGAATCCGAAAAGCCAGCTTGCTGTCCTGGAATTGATTTGGTCGATACTATTGGTCGATACTATCGACCAAATGTATCGACCAATAGAGTTGCTGTCAGCAACTTTTGCCCAATTCTGATTCGTTTGATCTCCGATTGTTCTGATTTCTTCTCTAACCTTTCATATATGCTTGTTTAGGACTTTAAGACTATTTGGGCCACTGCTTGTGATCTTGGACCATTCTCTTCTCCGATTCAAGGTAAGGATAGTTATCGATGTAATTACCTAGGATATGGAAATCTTGACTTGGTATTCCTAACCTCTTAAATATAGTTTCTATTTCATATTCTTATCGTGTTAGACTTGCTACATATGTCTTTTAACAGTAGCTTTGTGTTTACATTATATTACTTCAATGTTTTATCATGTTTATCAATTTCAATATATGATGACTTATGTCAATGTCATGAATTGAATGTTTATTATGACGTTGTATCTTGTGAACTGATATGATGAACTTGGGCATGTGATTGCTTAAGTATAACTTGGGATTGAGGGGTACCCTACTGGTGCTTCTGTCCTTGGACATCGGAGGGAATAGTATGGGATGTTCTCCGAAGGTGTCCATTGATGCTTTCCCGGGTTATTGAATGACATGCATAGGATTTGTCTAGATGTATGGCTAGGATGTCCCTATCATATCAGACCCAATTCGGAAGGGCATTGAGACCGAACAACCCGTGGTAGTAGTGTGGATTTGTGGGCGCTCAAGACCGGTATCCACTCCGTGAGAGGACATAAATTGCATTACGGTTACCCGAAAGGGGCCATTTATTGGTAGGGTTACAAATGGCTAGACTTGGGCTCACGGGCACTCAAGACCCGTGAAATGATCCGTGAGAGGGACGTGAGAGCTTCCCGTTTACCATTTGTGGATGACCAATAGGTTTGATGAGTCCGGTGAGTAATATCCGTGACTCTAGTGTGAAGGATACCGGAAAGGATCCCGAGAGGGGAGGAATGGAAGTATCTGGAACTGGCATGATATGATTAAGTAGATGACTTGCATTGGGCTAGGCTATACCCTGACATGCGCCAATACTTAGACCAAACGGTGATGTGAGAGAGCGGTGACCGAAACCCCAACCATGGATTTGTCCGAGAGGGATGCAGAACCCAATTCCCCCCGGTGATGAGTGATTGAGACTACCTAAAGAAGTATGGTGCTATGACTTAAAGCATGTCTACCATAGATGACCAGCATACTTAGAATAAAGTCATATTGCATTATATGCCTCATATCATCTCGCATCATTTTATGATTATCTTGTGGTTTATGTGTGGTGGGATAACTTCCTTGCTGAGTTCTTTTGAACTCATTCCTTTTCTCGTTGCAATATTTTGTTAGGCTATTCTACAGGTGATTACTCCGATGGCACCCTCTCCCGAGGCGGACCCGGATACCTCATACTACCATCCGGAGGCTGGCTACGTTGAAGACTTTGGTGACCATACCGAAGAAGATTACCAGGCGTACCAGGGTTAGCCCCGGAGTTGTATGGGAGCAGTCATGTTGGGTCTCCATGGTCCTCAACTTTGAAGAAGATATATTTATTATGGAGGAGACCTATGAGTAGTTACCTCTTCTTTTGTGACAGTATACTTAGAAGAATTGTAATAACTTTAACTTACCTTTATAACTTGAGACTTGTACTTAACTAAATTTTGACCTCACTTCCGTTTGGTGAAGGAGTGGATTCCGCCCACTGCCTTCTTAATTTATCTGATTTGATATTTATTTCCGCACTCGATTATGTCTTGACACCTTATTTCTGAATTCCATGATCATTCATTGTTAGTTTATGATTATTATCTGTTCATGATTGTATTATCATCGATGTGGATTATGTGGTCCCTAAACTATGGATCTTCGGGGCTGTGGATCACATCTCGGGTATGCCAGATAGGGTACCGGCTGGGTGGATGTGACAATTTGCCCACATTATCAAGCAATACTGTGACATATCAGACAAGAACTAAATGGCAACAAAACTCGAGCACATTACAGCCCAAGTACCTCGGCATCTATGAAGCGTGATTTATGAACCCAATTTCAAATCTCTCCTACGGCGGCAGTGGGCATATATTTGGGAATTCCAATATTTGCAAAAAAAAAAATGAAGAAGAAACATTGTGATACACTTCTTGACAAGGTTACTGCTCGATTACATGGATGGAAATCTAAATATTTTGCATCACCAGGTAAGGCTGTTCTCATTCAATCTACCCTCGCAGCCCTCCCAATGCATTTCATGTCATGCTTTCGACTACCACAGACTATCATCCAACTAATGGAGAAAAAGATGAGAAGATTTTTTTGGTCAAATGGAAACAAACAAAGGGTTCATACCATTGACTGGAATTGTTGTGTACCCCAAAATCGAAAGGAGGGCTGAACTTTCACAATCTCCTTGCTTTTAACCTCGCCCTTCTATCTAGGAAGGCATGGGATCTTCTACAGAATCCCAATTCTCTATGGGGTCATCTATGTTGAAGAAGTATTGTCATCATACCTCCTTCCTAACGGTATCTCCATCGGCCAATGACTCCTGAGTTTGGCTTTCCATTTTAATGGGCAGAGATCTACTGAAATGAGGACTCTACTGGCAAGTGGGTGATGGTCAATCAATAAACCCCTAGCCAGATACATGGATCCCGTAAATCACAAAGGATTTGGGATGCATCCCTTTTGCCTCAACCGCCCCAAATCAGCTCTCTTACTTCATTGATGGACGTACTCACTCATGGAATAAAAATTTATTGCTAAGATGGTGGCAGCCATAAGTGGTACAAAAAATCTTGGAGATTCCTTTACTAGTAACTCAATAATTAGATCGACAAATCTGGCAATGGACCTCAAACGGAATCTTCACGGTAAGATCGGCTTATTTGTTGGCTACCACTCCTACTTCAGCCACCCATTCACCAACAAACAACTAGAAACACTTTTGGAAAGTACCACTCCTACCTTGCATCCAACACTTCTTATGGAAAGTTCTGCATCAAAAACTGCCTACCGCTTCTCTACTGGAACAACTAGGTTGCTCGTGTTCCACACAAGGCCTTCACTGTGGTGAACAACAAACAAACCCTAATCACATATTTATTAGTTGTCAGCTTGCCCATGTAGCCTGGTAGGACTTACACTTTACCATCCTAGAACATCCGGGCCATCTAGTGGACAAAGTCTTCTATCTTCTCAATCAGTGGCACAATGATCCGCGAGCAAAACAACCTCTGAATATTCTCACAGCACTATGGATCATGTGGAAAGCATACATAGGTCTATTTGATACTCAGGAACGCCCTTCACTAGCAAAGGTTTCCTTTCATATTTGGAAAGGCCTTCAATTCTATAGCCAGGGGACATCAAATTAATGGGAGACTGAGTCTTGATCCGCCCCATATCAAATGGGAACCACCAAATCCCAACTCTGTAAAATTGAATGTGGATAGTTCCTATTTTTCAATCCGTAGAGTAGGCAGATTCGCAGGCATAGCTCGTGATCATAGAGGAGAAATGATATTTTGCTTTGGTCGAGGCACACAGGCTCAAGACATACTCATAATAGAAGCTTTAGCAGTGTGTCAAGCATTGTTGTGGCTCGTGATTTTAATTTTTCCAACATCGAAGTGGAAATTGACAATCAGGCTCTTTTCTACATATTGCAAGCACAGTCCACCGAAGCACCATGGAAGCTATTCCCCTTCATAGTGGACATTACAAACCTCAAGCACTCATTCGCTTCTATCACTTTCCGACACATTTATCGAGAAGCTAATATGGTAGCTGATGTTCTAGCTAAGGAAAGTGCCCTTACACAAGAGGCATTCCTAACTATCTCCTTCCCACCCCCTAATATACGTTGGCCGGCCTTTAATGTTTAATCAATTAGGATTAGGTTGTAATAGGGGATTCTCCCTTTTAAATGTTTTTCTTTCTTGATCAGAAACATCTAGCTTTCTGTCATGCATCTCCAGAAGGATTTCCCCACTTTTTGTAAACCCAAGTGGCTTCAAGCATTTAAAATTGCCAACCATTGGTTGGCCGATAGAGAACAGTTTAATCCAAGATTATTTCACATTGTAATCCTTCATCACCCATATCTTGACCAGAATATCATAGTATGTACAAATCATAGAAATAAATCTTCCCGAAATCTCTAGCTTGCTTTGAATATCCATAGTCTTGTCTTAATGCTGTTGTCACTAGTAGTCTAGTAAGGGGAATTCATCAAACAGGTTATGGGCAAAGTAGAAGAGGTAATTAGAAGTGTAAGGGGTAATTATAAGTGTATTCTAGGTTCAAATACCTCCCCTCATGCTTCTTACCTTATTGTTCAGTATCTTTCTCTATCTAGAGTCAACGTATCCTATGGCTCCAATCAGCTCGGACTATACCATCTCTTAACCCTATTGGTTATCTACATATAATGGGCGGGAAACTCTCATTGTGAAACCCCACCGAACCCTAATCCGAAGACCCTGTTTGTTTTGGAAGAAGATGTGACTTGAGTGAAGTTTGACTTGGAAGGTGGACCTTGAGTTCATTGTTGACATCTTTGGAATAGGATTCCTGTGAAATCCAGCCCAAAACCTAAATTAGACACCCTATTTGTTTTGGATGAAGAAGAACTTGTTTGATGTTTGACCTTGAAGTTGGAACTTGAGTATGGTGTTGATATGTTTAGAAGGTCCTAGGAAGTCAAGTTGGACCTCTCCCTTAGTGTAGATTTGAAAACCCATAGAAAATTGATGATGGAATTCCCTACTTGAAGAGCTTGGTTGATTTAGAAAAGAGAATGCACCTTGATGAAGAGAAGATGGGTTGATGACCTTAGAGCATGGTTAGATATGATTTAAAGCCATTTTCCTATGCTAGGTAAGTTATAGTTGTTGTGTTTAAAATTTTGTTTGATTCCAATAAGAGAAAGGCCCTCAAATCCCTGTTTTAGGCTATGCTGTCAGCCTGGGTCGACTGGCTGGGTCGACTGGGCCATGCTACCCACCCACTCGACCCAAGCAAATAGAATTCGAGCAGAATCTTCTAAATAGGGTTATATTGCTATATATACCTCATAACTTCGTGTTTTTAGTATCCCTAGCCTCCAAAACACCTAGAGAACGAAGGGAACTCATCTCCAAGCCTCCATTGGTGTAGAAGAAGATCTACATTCAACTCTCAAGCTTTCTCTCTCTTGTTCTTCAATCAAAGATTAGTATTCAATCTATTATGCTATAGATTCATTCTTACTAGGATCATTCTCTTCTCTAATCTGAGATTATGAGGAAGATATTGCATCTCTGCAATCATATCTTCTACAATCTCTTCTCATTCTATATGCTATGATTTCATATTCATTCTCTACATGATTTTCATGATTTCTTCTTAAACTATGATCATGTTCTTATTTCGATTTCTTCTAGCATATTAGATGCATCTCTATGATCATTCTTACTCTTGATTTACTGTGTTCATATACTAGAATGAGGTCTCATCATCTCTAGTTCATCTCTTTCATTCATAGCTTGTTTTCAATGAAAACCATGTTGTTTTCCAAATTAGAAAGTCTTGTTTTCCAAAATAGAAACTATGATTCTAAATTAGTAAGTAATGGTTTTAATGGTGGTTTGATGTCTAAATTATGCTTTTTAGTCTTATACTACTGTGTTAGACAATCTCTCCAAGTTTCGTCGCATTCCGGTTTGTGTAGCATAGGTTTCGGATCAAGATTCTCTTTTTATTTTCGGATTTGCTCTTGGGCAAATTGCCTGGGTTGACTGGAGCACTCAACCCAGCCAATCAACCCGCAGTGACAGCAACTCTGTTTTTCATCCGTTTTGACTCCAATCTTTTGGAATCACTTCTTATGACCTATACATGTTTTGTCAAGCTTGTTTAGGTGATTTTGGATATGTTCTCTAATCTCTTATTTGAAGACTATAAGTTCGGATTACGAGTTGAGTATTCCAACTCACAATATGCCTATTTACATGTCTTTATGTATTATGACATAAATGCATGATTTAACTAATGTTATGTTAGTTTCCATTATGATATGAATGCTGTAAGTACAGTAGGATCTTATTTCCTTATTTACTTTATGTACTTGATCATGAATGAATACTTATTCATGTATATTTCTTATTCATTTAATCTTGTCTTATTATACTCTTCTATTTGATGAGATATCTGTCGTGACTGAATTATGATTGTGATTGTTTAGGTATGATTTGGGATTGGGGAATGTCCTTTTGACATTTTTGTCCTTGGACATCATTGGGGATAGTATGGGATATTTCCAATGTTGCCCTTTGACACTTTCCCGGATTATTGGTTGTCACACCTAGGACTTGTCTAGCAATGTTTGGCTAGGATATTCCCTGTTATATCAGACCCGATTCAGAAGGGTATTGAGACCGAACGACCCGTGGTAGCAATGGGGATTCATGGGCGCTCAAGACCGGTAACCAACCCGTGAGGGGACATGAATCGCATTGTGGGGGCCATTTATGGGTAGAGTTGCATATGGATAGACTTGGGCTCATGGGCGTTGAAGACCGGTAACCAACCCGTGAGAAGACATGAGAGCTTCCCGTTTACTATATGTGGATGACCTATAGGGTTGATGAGTCCGTAGTCCGAGTTGGTTGTAGCCATAGGATACGCTGACTCTAGTGTGAAGGATACCAGAAAGGATCGCCAGGGGCGAGGAATGGACGTATCTGGATCTGAGTTGATATGACTAAGTAGAAGACTTGCATTGGGCTAGGCTTAACCCTGACATGCGCCGGTACTTAGACCAATGGTGATGTGAGAGAGCGGTGACTTAACCCTCAGCCATGGATTGTCCAAGATGGATGAAGGACCCTTTGCCAACCGGCGTTGTGAGATGAGACCTACCCAAAGAAGTATGGTGCTATGACTTAAAGCATGTCTGCCAATAGAGACCAGCATACATATATAAGTTAGAAGCATATTTGCATATATTGTTTCATATCATTGCATATATGTTTGTTTGTGAATGCATGTGAAGATGCTTATTGTGTTTGGATTACTTGCTAAGTTCTTTTGAGCTTACCCTTTGGGGGACTTGTTTTTAGATGACATTGCATGTAACACCTAGCCCAAATCTAGCCCGGAAACCCGATCTGTTTTGCGTGAAGTAGGTTTTGTTTAATGTTGACTTTGAAGTTTGACCGTGATTTCAGTTTTACTATCTTTGAAAATCTTAGGAAGATGTCTTTGTGGGCCATCTCAGTAGAAGATATGGTGTTTGACCCAAAACCCATGGATATTGATGATGGTGTTTCCTTATGGAAACCTTATTTGATTTGGTGTTGAACTATTTATTTGTGAAGAAGAACTTGGTTGATGGACCTAAAGCTTAGTTGGACCTAGTTTGAAGACACCCCTCCATACTAGGTAAGTAGTACGATGTATTGAAAGAAGCCCATCCAAAAATATTGAAGTTTAGCCCATTAAATCCCTATTTTTGAATAAGCTGTCCAGGCAGTGGCATTTTGGTAAATATCTGTTTTGAAGGTTTTCAAAAGCTTTATTTCTTTTAATTTCGTGGTAAACTATTCCCACCATGTTTCTAAACCTCTAGATAGTGTGGGATCGACCTTTGAACTTCCTCTTTGGCAACCAATCAACCAACGAGGTCGCTTTGGTCGGTTTGGTGAAACCCTAGTAACTCTTGAACTCTTTGTGCATTTTAAAAAGGGGGAACTCCATGTGTTTCATTCTCAATCTGTTTATAAGCCTTGGAGAACGTGGGAAGATCCCTAGAACCTCTCCTTCGAAGCCAAGAAAGATCCTCAAGCATCTGTTCAGATTTCTTCATCGATTCCTCTTCTAAAAGGTTGGTATTCAATTCGCTTCTTCTTTAATTCATTCTTTCTTCTCTACTTCTGATATTCTGATTTTGAGAAAGGTATTACACGTAATGACCTCTTCTTTAATTCTTTTAGCCCTAGAGTGAATCCCCCAATTCACTCTATGATCTTGAAGCCATATGGCGATGATCCTTGAATTTGATTCCACCAAAGCTCTTAATGATACTTTCCCTAATTTCCTACCTATCTTTATTATTGTGGGGAAAGTCTCATATTATTACCATGACCTTCCCTTGTGTCCTCATGATTGAGGAGTTGATCCTTGTTTTTCCTTGGAACAATTGGCAACCCTTTTATTTTCTATTAATTCATTGGACTCTCCCCAAAACCTTTCTTGATTGTAAATTCCTTGAAACCCTAACCCTTGAATGATCTTTTCCGGAAACCTCTTGTAACCTTCCATGTGCGGGAAACCTCATGGGTAATGTTTCTGTTAACATAAACTAGATTTCCTATGATTTCTTGTTATTTTCTTGATAACAATCATTCCCTCTCTTTCCGTGATCATAACCTTTTCATGAGCCATATGTTATGGTGAAACCCTAACCTCTTTGTTACAAACCTATTATGATTGATTTTTCGGACTATGATCTCCCCCATGTCTTCATTTGGGTTAGGTTGTACTTGGTCTTCAACCCCATGAGCAAAGCACCCTTGTATAGCAATATACTTGGGGGCGGTTACTAGTGGCGGTTGATTAAACCAAGCGACCGCCTTTAAGCGACCGCCCGGTTCTCGCTTTGCGGGAAAATGCCCTCTTTTGCCCCCTCGTTCGTTATAAATAGCATCCCTCGCCCTATTAATGCATTATTATGTTCGGGATTGCTATTTTGGGCGATTAGGCGGCAGTGGAATCGTGCAGGATTCAGGTCTGAAGTGCTGTTAATGATATGAAACATTTTCTCTTCTATTCTTGGTGATTCTTATTAAGGTAATGAATCTCCATCTTCTATTCTCTTCTTTTTAACCTCTGATTGATATGAACCCATCCCCATTTTGTTAGTGGTTACCCAATTGATTTGTTGTATCTCCCTTTTCAATGTTCTTGATGAGATCCTCGTCCGAAACGAATCCCCGCATTTGTTTAATGGATGGATCCCATCAAGGGGAATGATTTGGGTAATAAATCTTTGTTAATTCTAGGGTTTCTTGTTACCCCCTTGTTCTAGACTTATTAAGCTTGAATTTCGGACTAAGATCATCCCAAAACGGATTGAAATCGGATGATAAAAAGTCTGATTTTCGGAGTTGGAAACTGTCTGAAGCAGGGCGGTCGCTTGTGGAGGTCGCTTAACTTAAGCAACCGCCACAAGCAACCGGCTGGTTTCCAAAGAATCGTGTAGGTTTGATTTTTGAATTGTTTTGACTCTTGACTCTTATACATTCTTGTAACCCTATGCCTAGGTGTTCTCTGTTTCAAATAAAAGTCTTATAATAGTTTTTGGATTGCAAGTTAGAGGACTTCTACTAAATTACAGGTAAGGACATGCATTCTTATTTATATGCAATTACATATACATGATGATTCTCGTTGTTCTATTTACTATTCTTTGATCATGTAACTTGCTGTAATTGTATAAAGTATGTGAATCTTATTGTACACTTGCTGTTTGTGGTATTCCTTGATGTACTTCATCTTTCATGATATTGCACAACTGTTCATGGTATGATAAAGAGTGTTGTAGTGTGATTGTGATGGAAGGGGTATTCCATTGGGATATCTTGGCTTGGGATATCGGAAGGTCTGTGGAATGGGACACATGCCCGCTGATGTCTCCAAAGCACTATCATGATTACTTGATGACATACTTAGGGAGTCTAGAATTGCATGGCTAGGTACCCCACATGCTATTACCCTTTCGGCAGGGGAATTGAAGCCGGGTGACCCGTGACAATGGTGACGTGACTATGTTTCATCCAACAGCGGTAACCAGTCCGTGCGGAGACTCAGTGGTCCACTATTGGTCATGTAATGGTAGGGTTGCATATGTTAGGGTTGGGCTCATGGACGTCCAAGGAGCGGACCGGGTGTCGCGAGGAGTCATGAGAGCATCCGCCCCAATAATATGTGGATGACCATAGGGTTAAGGAGTGGAGTCCAACAGAGGTAGCCAGTCCGTGAGGATTCTCACTCCTAGGTTGCGAAGGATACTGAACCGAGTTGGTTGGTGCCATAGGGGAAGTATCTGGACTTCATATAGTATGTTACCATTATGACCTTGCATTGGATTAGAAACCCCGACATGCGCCAGTACTCATTGCCAATGGTCGTGGTGAGAGAGTGTTGACTTAACCCCCAGCCACGGTTTTGAGAGCCAGGTGTGGACTTACCCCTTTGCCCAGGATCCCTACAGAGGTAACCAGTCCTTGCCGGATCAGAGTGATGAGACTTACCCAGAGGAGGGCTGGTGTATATCTTAAAGCATGTCAGCCATTTAGAGACTTGCATAGTTAGATCTTAGTAGCATTCATATTTCTGCATATCATCCATATCATTTCATATGTGCATTCGTGGATTGTATTGACATATATATGAGAATTGCTTGTTCCTTACTGAGTTCGTTGGAACTCATTCCTTTCATTGTATGTATTATATAAACTGTACAGATGGTTGCACAACGTCAGAAGTTGGAGATGATTCGTATGAAAGAGCCTTCTCGTTTGAAGCTGATGTGGCACAGACAGTGATACATGAACTTGCAGAGCATGAAGCCTCCTGAAGATGAAGACTATTTAGTTACTTATTTTGCTTCCGCTGAACTCGATATTACTTTTGATTCTTGATCTTCCTTCTTTCGTTCGTTCTTGGATTTTTATTGGAGTATTTGGACTCCTGTAACCTGTTTATTAATTATTGCACTATTCTTGCTCTTGATTATCTGTATTTGTATTTATTATTATTGATAGACTAAAACCATGGATCCTGTGACGGTTCACATCCGCGGGTTGTCGGGCGGTTAACCGGGCCTAGCGGGCGGGGTGTGACATTGCAGGTACGAAAGAGAACCCGTACACCAGCACGAAGAACCTTTCCTTATATGGTTCAGCTCCGGATGTCCTTGGACAAGGTAATGAACAGCGAGGCAGCCAACACTCGGATTTGGGCTGCACTAACGACTCCCATTGACGGCAGACAACATCGTCTTATTCGCCGATGGGATCGTGCGCTAGATGCTGATCTGAAGCTTCAAGAGCATGACCCTAAAGTGAAGAAGATGAAGATTGAAGAAGAAGAAGAAGAGCCGACTGAAGATGTGGATTAGATTCTCTTGTTTTACTTGTATTAGCTTAGAGCTTGCTTTAGATTTCGATCTACCTTCCGCATATGTTGTGGGGTATATTTCCGCTATACTCTACAGTTGTCTTTTGATTTGGTATCTTGTTATTCTGCACTCTGATATTCTTTAGTGATCCTTCTGTGATCCTTTCTTGACTTTTATTATTAACTTATTAGAATACAATGATTTGTTCTTGCTTTTGATTATGTTATTGTGCTAAATGGATAGGATTGTTCCTAAACTTGATCTTTTGGGCTGTGGATCACTCCCCCGTGTAACCCAGATAGGGTATAGGCTGGGTGTATTTGGGCGAGATGTGACAATTCCGACCATTGGAATTTTGGTCAACCATCTAATTTCGGAGTGTTCCGATGTGTTTTGGCAAGTTTCCGACCAAAGTTGGAAGTTACTGTCCGTACACAATATGCTTGGTCAATCCTGCTTGGTCAATACCATCGATCAAGGGTGCTGCTGACAACAACTTTGCTCTGTTTGTCTCCGTTTCGTCTCCAATCTTTAGAGTTTGTTCCTTATGATCTATACATGTTTGTTTAGGGTTGTTTAGATGATTTTGGACTTGCTCTCTCATCTCTTACTTGAATGTTACGAAGTCGGATACAAGGTGAGTACGTTCACTCATAATATGCATATTTACATGCCTTGTTGTGTTGTGACTTAAATGCATGAGTTAGCTATTGTAGTTTCACTTTCTTTACATTGTTTTAGTTCTGTAATTATAGTAGGGTATTCATGTTATGATTTACATACTGGAACTGATTATAAATGATGAATTGTGAATTGGACTTGATTATGATATGTATGGAATCATCATATGATGTGATTTCCTAGGTTGTGGTTGTGGAATGGGGAATGCCCTTTTGCATTTCTGTCATTGGACACCAGTGGAGGTGGTATGGGATGCTTTCTTATGGTGCCCCTTGGAGCTTTCCTTGACTATTGGTTGACATACCTAGGATTGGTCTAGAATTGTTTGGCTAGGAAAACCCCTGTCATATCTGACCCTATCAGAAGGGGAATTGAGATCGAGTGACCCGTGGCAGCAATGGAGATTTTTGGGCACTCAAGACCGGTAACCAACCAGTAAGAGGACTGAAATCACATTGTGGGGGCCATTCATTGGTAGGGTTGCATGTAGTAGACTTGGGCTCGTGGGCGCTCGAGATTGCGGGAAGCATGAGAGGACACGAGAGCTTCCCATTTACTATGTGTGGATGACCAATAGGGTTAAGAGTCTACGTAGTTGAGAAGGAGCTGGTGACTCTAGGGGGAAAGGTACCAGAAAGGATTGCGGGAAGCAAGGAATGGATGTATCTAACCCTAAGTAGATGTGATTTAGTAGATGACTTGCATTGGGCTAAGATTAACCCTGACATGCGCCAATACTCATACCAATGGTGGT
The DNA here is from genome assembly GCF_041222555.1 of Hakea prostrata. Lineage (NCBI taxonomy): Eukaryota > Viridiplantae > Streptophyta > Magnoliopsida > Proteales > Proteaceae > Hakea > Hakea prostrata. The sequence continues at coordinate 43,783,845 of NC_142600.1, forward strand.
GAGCGATGGTGTTGACTTAAACCCCAGCCATGAAATGTCCGGGAAGGATGCCTTGACCCTATTACCAATGGAGAATCTAAAAGACCGGGAAGAGTGATTTGAGACCAACCAAGAGGAGTATGGTGATTTATCTTAATGCGTGTCTGCCAATAGAGACCAGCATATATAGAGTTAGAAGCATACTTGCATTCATTGTCTCATGTCATTGCATTTATGTTTGCCTTGGATTGCTTGTAGATGTTTATTGTGATTGGACTACTTGCTAAGTTCTTTTGAGCTTACCCTTCGAGGGATATGTTTTTAAATGCCTTTGCAGGAACGGAAGAGAACTTGTGCTCCTATATGGAGGACCCTTCCTTACATGGTATAGTTACGGAAGTCATTGGAGAAGGTTATGACCAGTGGTGCGACAAGTACACAGGTTTGGACCACACTGATGGCTCCTATTGATGGTAGCAGGCATCGTCTTATTTTCTGGTGGGATCGTCAGTTAGAAGTTGATCCAAAGTTGCAAGAGGACAACCCTAAGGCAAAGAAGATGAAGACTGAAGAAGAAGAAGAGCCTATGGAAGATTTTGATTAATTTACTCTTTATTCTTCTAGACTATTATTCTTTTGATTGTAATAGTTTACATTTTGCTTTAGAGATTCGATTTGCCTTCCGCTTTGTTTGTAGGGTATAATTCCGCTGTATTCTATAGTTATCTTTTTGATTGGTACATTTTATTCCACACTGTGATATTCTTTTGTGATCCTTCTGAGATCTATACTTGATTGTTTCTTCATTTACTTTAATACGATGATTTGTTCTTGCTCTTGATTATATTATTGTGCTATGTGGGATATGATCGCCTCAAACTTGATTTTTGGGGTTGTCGATCACACACTCTAGTATGCTAGATAGGGTACCGGTTGGGTGGATGTGACCTCTCATGGAGTCTCAATGATCTTGAGAGCCCATGAGCCCAAGCTTATTATATGCAACCCTACCACTGAATGACCCACACAATATGGTTGTGTCCTCTCTTGGGTTGGTTATCGGTCTTGAGCGCCCACCACCCCACAATGCTGCCACGGATCACTTGGCATCAATAGCCCCATCAATAAGGGTAATGACATGACGGGGTGCCTAACCATGTTTCTTCTAGACAACCTAGAGATGTCACCTATTCTATATGTTCCTTCTAAGGTTCCTAGGGTAATGGTTAATTCACGACCCCAAATCAAGTCCACCTTCCAACAATAACACTTATAATTCGATAATCAATCATGATTCTACAATTTTAGGATATAGCAAGAGTATAAAAGTCTTTAAACAGTAGCATACAATTTAGTACGCAAGTGAGCAAGTCTAATATCAGGTTAGGAATTAACGATAAGTATAAATATATGAATGTCCTCACCTTGTAAGGAAATTGAACTTCTTCAAAAGAATCAAAAGATGGTCTAATGCATCCCAACTGATCCTACTTAAAGCTAGTTAAAAGTTAAAAGTTAGAAACAACCCAAAAAGTCCTATGATAAAAGTTGAAACAAAAACCAACACTATCCAGTATGGGACTCTTGAATAGTAACAATATGGGATTCTTGGGGAGACCTTGGTCAGTCGACCTAGCTTGAACAATACCCCCCCATGGGTTTCCCGAGGTGTTTCATGTCCGAGTACCGACAAAATCTAATCTGACACTCATACGCCTTCGGGATTTGGTTCCAAACCTCTTCTAAAACGTAAAGGAAGTTCTAAAAACACCTAAAAACAAGATCTATCAACAACATTCAAAAACTTAAATCAAATTGAAAACCTAACGAATCACAAATAAGTCTTCTTTGAAATTTATCCAAAAGGAAAACGGCAGAATAAAGTAATAGTGGAATCACTATAAAGCAATAACAAGATAGGTTTTGGGTCTCTTTCAAATAAGGATCCCTCCATAAGGATCCACTAATGGTAAAGAATCAAAAGGAGGAGTGAACTAACTTTAGAAACCTCAATATGGAAAGCTCTTTGTACGATCCCCGAAATATTCTCCCTATTTGCCACAAACTTTTTGACATTCTTTGACGTTCTCTAATGTCTTAGGAGTGAAATAACACATTTTAGGTCGAAGAAAACATCAAATAGGGGTCTGAAATGCCAAAATACCAAAATTGCCCTTGTTCACTCACAGGCACCAGTATGGGTCGCAAAGGTAGGGTCACCGAGGAGACCCATACTCAACCAACCCATACCCCTAGAATTGGTCAAAAGCAGTTTCGAGGGTGGTTAGTCCCTTGGCTATTTTTCAACACTAATCCCACACTTAAGGGGGTCTTACCTAATCTCTAGGACCTTCCAAAAGTGTCATCAATGAAATCTTGATCCACTTTCCGTATCTGTTAGCGTTCAAGTGAGATCTTCATCCGAACTTCAACAATTCTCCAACTTCATCATCATCACCATCCACTTCCATTGGTTCAGGTTCCAATCTAATGGTCTCTATCTGGATGGCCCACAATTGCCTTCTACCCGTGCTCCAGGTTCTCGAACCTACAATATGAATTTTTGGATTAGGATCATAGGGATTTCACACCCGTACATTTTAATGCCTTCAAAACCTTACTAAAAAGGATACTCCAAATTTATTATTTATTATGGAAACCAAAGTGAATTCAATTAAGGTGCAAAATACGTTAAGAAGGTTGAAGCTGAAGAGTATCTTTATAGTGGACCCATTATGTGAAATCCCCTATGATTCAAACCCGAAAACCCATATTATAGGTCCAAGAAGCCGCAACGCAAGTAAAAGTTAGATGTGACCCATCCAGATATAGACCATTGGATTGGAACCTAAACCAATGGAATTGGATGATGAAGATGATGAACCTGAGGTTTTGCTATGTTTCAGAAGAAGAATTGACTCAAGCATTAACGGACTAGGAAAGTGGATTAAGATTTCAAGGTTGGTACTTTTGGAAGGTCCCCAAGATCATGTAAGATCCTCTTGATGTGCAGGTTGAGTGCTGGAGCAATGCCACGGGGCAACTGCCCATAAAACTCACTCACGAAGTAATTTCCAAGGGTAAGGTCAATCCAGGCAACCCTACTTGGTGCCCACAAGTAAGAAAGGGGTAGTTTTGGAATTTTGTGTTTTGGCCCCCCTATTTCTAGATTCAACCTAAAATGTATTATTTTACTCCTAACCATCAGATGAGGTCAGTCAACATCAGAGAGATGTATTCGGAGAAGGAGAACTTTGCAGGGATCATTCGAAGAGTGATCTAAGTTTTAACCATGAATTCTAGGGTTAGTTAATTCCCCTTTCCTTCTAAGTTATCTCTTTTGATCTTTTGTCAGAGGAAAAATCTCATGGGAAGATCAGTAATTATGGGGAACCTAAACCCTATTTTTATCTTGTGATTGGAGTGATTCTACAATCACTTAGTTCGCCGATTTTCTTCATGAATAAATTTCGGATAGATCTAAATTATGATTTGTTCGATTATTGTTTAGAATTGGGTTTTAGATCGTTTGCTATAGTTAGCCTTTATTTTTGGGAGTTTTGGGAAAGCCCCAATTGTTCTGGAAATAGATTGAAAACCAATTTAGAAGCCGTCAGAAAACCGTGTCAGTTGCTATTCGTGCACCAACAGGGGTCACTTGGTAAGGGTCTCCCCATGCAACCCTACCCCCTAGGGTTCATTGGCGAGGGTCTACCCCAGGCAACTTGACCCCTTACTATTTTGGGTTTTGTTTGCAATTTTTATGTTTGACTTCTTAGGTTAATTCTAACTTTAACCAATGTTTAATTAGGGCAATTTGGATCATGATAAGATGTCTTTTGAATTGGTTCAAAAGGTTATTAATTTACTTGACATGTTAGGAATTCAACTATATATGTCACATCCTCCCAGCCGGTACCCTATCTGGCATACCCGAGAGTGTGATCCACAGCCCAAAAGATCAAGTTTAGGAACGATCATATCCATTTCGCACAATAACATAATCAAAAGCAAGAACAAATCATAATGTTCAAGTAATTTATAATAAAAGTCAAGAAAGGATCTCAGAAGGATCACTATAGAATATCAGAGTGCGGAATAACAAGATACCAAAATCAAAAGACAACTGTAGAGTATAGCGGAATTATACCCTACAAATACATGCGGAAGGTAGATCGAAATCTAAGTAAAGCTCTAAGCTAATACAAGTAGAGTAAAAGATAAGTCTAGAAGAAACAAAGGAAATCAAATCTACATCTTCAGTCAGCTCTTCTGGTTCTTCAGTCTTCATCTTCTTCACCTTGCGCTTCCTCATACGGGCCGTCAAAGAAATCCAAACCTGTAGAGAAGTCTAACCAGATTGCACAAAAAAAAGGAATGAGTTTCGAAAGAAACCAAGTAAGGCAAGTTAATCCATAACAACATAAATAACATGGAAGCAAACCATAACAAGATGCAATGCAATATGAAACAAGTAATGTATGTATGCATCTAACTCTATGTATGCTGGTCTCTATGGTAGACATGCTTTAAGTCATAGCACCGTACTTCTTTGGGTAGGTCCGCTCACATCCTCAACCATTTAAGATATCTTGGATTCCCTCCAACCATTTAAGATATCTTGGGCGACCGATTGGTAATGGGTCCTGCATCCTTCTCGGACAATTTCCATGGAAAGGGGTTAAGTCAACACACTCTCTCACAACCGTTTGGCATAAGTACCGGCGCATGTCAAGGGAAAGCCTAGCCCAATGCAAGTCATCTAGTCAGTTATATCAACTCAGTTCCAGATACGTCCATTCCTCGTCCCTGACGATCCTTTCCGGTATCCTTCGCACTAGAGTCAGCGTATCCTATGGCACCGACCAACTCGGACTACGGACTCATCAACCCTATTGGTTATCCACATATGGTAAACGGGAAGCTCTCATGTCCTCTCACGGATATAACTCACCAGTCTCGAGCGCCCATGAGCCCAAGTCTAGCCATATGCAACCCTCCAATAAATGGCCCCCACAATGTGATTCCCGTCCTCTCACGGGTTGGTTACCGGTCTTGAGCGCCCGTGAATCCCCATTGCTACCACGGGTCGTTCGGTCTCAATACCCTTCCGAATCGGGTCTGATATAACAGGGGTGTATCCTAGCCAAACACTGCTAGACATCCCTAGGTATGACAACCATTGATTCGGGAAAGTGTCGATGGGCAACCCCGGGAACATCCCATACTATTTCCGATAATGTCCAAGGACAAAAGTGTCAAAAGGACACTTCCCAATCCCAAACCAAACTTAAGCAAACACATTCTCAGATCAGTCATAACATACACAACCAGTAGTTCATCATATAAAAGAGAATGTAAAAGCAACATCAGATTAAGCAGTAATAAGTAATTCATATAACATAAACAATGAAAAGATGATATAAATAAGTGCTACTGTTCCCACAGTAGGAGATCAGAATTAAAATACAATAACAGTAGGTAATCTCATAGTTTCATAAAGTAGAAACCAGAGAACAAGCAATCTATGTAGTTAAGGAAATCAACTGTCCTTACCTGATTATCGCCGAAGATAATCCAAAGATCAAAGAGAGAGACACCAAACATGGCAAATAAACGCCTAACAAGCATAGATACAACATTAGGAAAGATACCTAAAAGATCAGGGAGCAAACGAATCAAATCGAGCGAAAATTGAAGCTACTGACTTCATTGGTCGATTGCCTTGGTCTACTGACCCAATCGACCAATCAGTCGACCAATCGAGTCAAGACGGAATAGTGAAAACTGTTTTGGCCATAACTTCTTCGTTTGAAGTCGGATTGATCCGAAATTCGAAGGGGAACTTCTTAGGATGTATTAGAATCATATGGGAAGATAAAATCATCAAGTCATGGTAAAAATATGGGTTCTTGATTTAACCCAAGAAATTAGGGTTTCAACCTTTATGGCTCTCATGAAAAGGTTATGATCACAGGAGGGAAGGAATTGATGATTGGCCAATTACAACAAGAAGAATTAAAGAATATTGAATTTAGATCAACCTCCACATTACCCATGAGGTTTCCCTCACATGGGAGGTTACCAAAAAGGTTCTCAGATAATCACCCAGGTTAGGGTTTCAAAGGATTAGGGTTAGGGTTTTCAAAGATTCCACTGGCTGGGGTTGAGATCATGATGATGATCATAGAACTCAAGGAACAAGATGAGATCATGGAGTGGATGGTTGCAAGAGTGCATCATCTTCTTCCTGATCTCAGCCAAGAACAGATTAAAGAAAGAAAATCAGAGATGGAGAAGAAAGAAAAGAGAGTAGACATACCTTTGATGCGCGAGGAAGAAGATTACTTCAAGTCTTGTGAGAGATCACCAAGGAATGCAAGGAATTGATTAGATTAGGGTTCTAACTCATTCCAGAGGCTTAGGAGGCATAGGAGGCGAAGTAATCCCGAGATTTGACTTAAATAGAGGAGACAGGACCAAATTGGTAAATTCAGACACCATTGGTCGATTGGATTGGTCTACTGGTCTAGTCGACCAATGAGTCGACCAATCAGAACAGCAAGGTTCAAACAGGGATTCGGAGGGCTATACAAGGTCAAATTGAGTGAGGTTTTCTTCTACGAGTCAATCAAGAAGTCTATTTTCCAGAAATACCTTTGGATCAAGAATTGGAGTTCATTAGGTTCACCAACTAGGCTCACCTTCTTCGATGCGCAAGCAGGATTTGCCAGACATAGTTCAGCAACTTCGGACAAGGATTTGGAAGGTTATATGGGGTCAAATTGAGTGGGGTTTTCTCCTGGAAGTCCATTAAGAAGTCTAGTTTCGGGAAATATAATCGGATTGAGCACAGGAGTTCATTAGGTATTTCAACTAATTCACCCCTCTTCGGTGCGCAGATTCAAAACTAACACTGACAATGCTCTCAAGTGAGGGGCATCATCGACAATGTCCATGGGCTTGGGTTCCGACACCAAATCGTCAACCAAAAGGGTCTACAAGAAACAAGCTAAGATCAAATCAAGGTCCAACTTTAAGGTCAAACATTTAAACTAACCCTTCTTTACCCAAAACAGATAGGGTGCCCTGGCTAGGTTTGGGCTGGATTTCACAATATATGTTTGCCATTGACATTTAAATTGATATTGATTATGCATAATGATTGACATGTTGTTGTTATATGAGTATTTCATTCACTTTATATTCTAAATTTCTTAAGATCATGTTCTACTCTTGCTTACTGAATTTTGATATTTTGTGGTTGAGTTTTGGAATGCATAGACTTGACCTAGGCTTTTGGCATGCACATTGCCCCAGGAACCTTAGTATGGACATGTAGCTTGAATTGCATTCTTAGGATGTCTTCTTCCATGGTTAGGAATACCCTTAACATGTTATGACCCTATCGGCATGGAAGTTGAAGCCAAGTGACCCATGGCAGCAATATTTGGTTGGTGGGAGCCCAAGATGGCGAGATGCATGAGGGGACACAACATTACCGTGGGGGCCATTCATTGGTAGGGTTGCATACAATAGGGTTGGGCTCATGGACGCCCAAGATGGCAAGATGCATGAGGGGACACAAGAGCTTCCCCTCCCCCTCTTTATATGTGGATGACCAGTAGGGTTACGGGTGTGTAGTCCGAGTTGGTTGGTGCCATAGGATACAAAAACCCTAGACTTGGGAGGATACTAAACCAAGAAGGTGAGATGCATGAGGAGAGGTATCCGGACCTTGAGTAACATGTTAAAGTAGAAGACTATGTATTGGGTTAGGTAATACCCTAACATACGCCATTACTCATGCCAATGATCGTGGTGAGAGAATGTGGCCCTAATCCCCATCCATGGTCGATGAGAGATTGTTATCTCTATACCTTGGTTGTGATGCTCAAGATTGATGAGACTTTGAGACAGGTTTGTGTGAGACTACTCAGAGGAGGCTGGTGACATATCTTAATGTGTGTTCACCTAGATATATATTTACATTGGCTAGAGTATAGGAGCATTACTTCATTGTATTACATTCATTGATTATATCATCATACTTGCACTTTGTCATCCTTTGATATTTTGTGGTTGCTCATATTTGTTGAATTACTCGTTGAGTTCGGAACTTAGCTCTCGTGGAAATATTGTTTTAGACTTTGCTGTAGAATAGGATGTGTTACACACCACCCAGCTGATCCGGACTCACCCGAATACCCGTGGGGATGATAACACTTCAGGATCAAATTCATGGCCAATCCATAATTGTATAATACCACATAGCATAATCCAAGAGCAGAAAGGGAAATAAAGTATTTAAATATATAATTGTTATTACAGTAATCATTAATCTATAATCAAAGTTAAAGTCAGAGTATAAAATGAAGAATGTGTTCAACAGCGGAAGTCTAAATATTATTGAGGAAAAGTTAAGAGTAAAAGTAGTGCCCCTGCCTAATGAATAGATAAAGAACATTAATGCGCCTACCTATTGAATAGATAAAGAAAATAACTAATAACAACTAAGGAAACTACTCTCTCCTGTGATATCTCCACAACCTCATAAAGGCTGGACTCCATAGGCGTAGTTCGAGCAAGGACACAACTCTCCATGTGTTTTTGTGTCCTCTCTCCCGGGTCCCTCCAGGTAAAAGGAGTCATCATAACTTGCAGTAAAATCTAAGAGAAAATATATATAAAGGAATGAGTTCCACAGAACTTAGTGAAGTCATGATGATCATACATTGTATATCCGTCATACACATGGATGAACAATGTATAAATAATGAGATAATGAATATGTGATATGTTCCTAAACTCTAACAAGTGTAGTCTCTATGGTAGACATGCATTAAATTACAACACCAGCCTTCTATGGGCAGTCTTGTCACTCTCCCCCAAGGACTAATTACCTCTATTAGGTTCTCGATGGCAATGGGTTCAGGTCACTTCATACCATGGCTGGGGATTAGATCACCACTCTCTCATCAACACCATTTGGTATGAGTATTGGTGCTTGTCAGGGAAAAATCTAACATAATGCAAAGTCAACGATGTCTCATACTACATGTGATCCAGATACCTTCCCTCATGCCGAGTGCCCTTTTGGTCCCTGAATACTTCTCACCTAGAGAAGTTGTTCCTCACGAAAACCGCACATCGTGCTAGACTAACATCCCGTAACCCTATGGTTGTCCACATGTGCATAGGTGGACGCCCTCATGGCTTCCCTAAGGAAATCACACATTGTGCTAAAAGTACCATGATTCCAACACTATACATATCCAACCTTTCCAATTGCATGAAGAAAGTGGGTTTGAGGCCTCTCCATGAAAATTACACATCGTGTTGGATGACTGCAGGACCCAATCACTATCTATATCGCGGGTCGCTCAACTTCAATACCCATGCCGAATGGGTAAATAGCATTCATCGTGGTTTACTAGCCAATGTATGTAGAAACTTATTGACCATGCACTTAGTGAATCTAAGTGAATGCATAGGCAACAGGGGTAGTGAGTGAACCCACAACCGAGTTGGTATATATATATATATATATATATATATATATATATATGGTAATACCATACAACCCAACTCTATCACACATCACATTCTCAAATATAAATTGAATGAATTGAATAATAGCATAAGATCAAACATCAATTTACCTTGTATCCGTGCAAAGTCCTACAACAGTTCATAGGAATATAAATATAACCTTTGCAATCATAAGAATTAGAATTAAATCAAATATACAATACATGATAATGTCTTTCCTTACCTGTCGATGACAATAATGACCATTGAATGCCCGAGATATCCACAGATTAAGAGTGAGACAAACCACAACAACCCTAGAAAACATAAGGATTACATTAGGTATTACTCGGAATTAATCGGTCATCAAACGATTCCAACTTGAGCTCCCGGTTAGGGGACCAGTTGGTAAGGCTCACCAGGGCCGGTCGACCACCCCCAGAGCTGCGACCAAAATGCCCCATTTCGTGTCCATTTCAAAATCAAATAGACTAGGGGGGTTATGGTACTTCAATGGGAGAGTAGTATTGTCCCAAAAACACCTTATAATCCTTCCAATTAGTCCTCTATACAAAAGCGCCAAATTGGCTCTTAGAGAGTTGCCCGCGGGCATCTTAGAAAGGTTTGATCGGTCTCAAATGGGTTAAATAAAACACCTTATAATCCTTCCAATTAGTCCTCTATACAAAAGCACCAAATTGGCTCTTAAAGAGTTGCCCACGGGCATCTCAGAAAGGTTTGGTCGGTCTCAAATGGGTTAAATGAGACCAACCAACACTCAATAAGACTAAGAAACATAAAAGGAAGCCTCAACCAACACTCAATAGCAAGCATTTACTCTGCTACCAACATTCTCCAATATAAATGCTAACCACCAACCAAAATAACCCATGGAAAAAAAGAGAGAGATGGTTTCCTTATCTTTTCACGCAATAAAATCCACAGCACGTGCTTCGACACACTTCAATCCACAATGATTGATTCAACTCTCCACCTTTCTCTTCCCCCAAGCTCTCAGCCTTAAAAATATCATAAAGAATTTGTTTGTGAGCAACTTGAGCAATAAAATAGGGTTTAAAGGCTAGATTTTCGAAAATATCCTCTTTCTGGCTAGGGGTAGTCAGTCAAATTGACCTGCTGCCCCAATCAACCGCTCCCATAGCTTTCATCTACAAAAGCCATTTTCGATGGGCTTCAAAGGGTAGGTACTTCTGATCATTTCCCAATCAATGGTGAAATTTTCCTTGTCATTTGAATCCTCTAGTATCGGTTTTCATGCATGCAAAAAATCTCATTTTCATACCTTTCAGGTTGACTTTCTCTCTCATTTTGAACTGAAATAAAGTGGTCGAGTCTTCTTCATCCAACTCCATAGGTTTGATTTCCAAACTCCTAGACTCAACTCAAATGGTCCAGAGTTGTCTTCTAGTTGAACTCAGGGTTCGTGGACCTGAAACGATGGGTTATAGGTTTCGAATTTAGGGGATTTTACAGAATGCCTCGACAATCCAAGAGTATGAGACGCTGTCGACCATGCGTACGATGTACTAGATTACTGGGATGACAACATGCAAGGTAATAGATGTGCATATCTGGACTGTTTGTATGGACCTTAGTCCTACACTTAAGAAAACGAAGATCATTAGAGAGACTGGGATATTTAAATATCATATTTATTACCTAATTAAAGACACACACTTGATGTAAACCTTTAGGGAATTAAACTCCTCTTTCTTTCCTAGTTTAACTTTCCATTTTTAGACATACAATTTGTCAGTTTTGATTATGCTTTTGCATTTGATATGGAGAGTTTATGATCTGACCGGGTTCATACCTGGTCCGACCCTCGACCCCGGTCGAGACGGAGAAAACCGAATCGCTCCCGAGCGAACCGGATCCAGAAGATGGCTTGCTGAAGAAGAAAGATTATTCGGCTGCAAGCGTGCCCTAATCTTACTTATGGATTAGGGTAATCACCCTGATGACAGCAGACTCAAACTGACGGCTGCGGATAATCATCATCAAAGGGATAACTATCGCATAACCTAACGGTTATCTCAGGAGTCCTCTACTAGTCCAAACTAGTAGAAGTCTATCGCTCAACGGATCTTATTGATAAGATCCAACGACTACCCGAAGAAGGCTCGAGTGCATCCAACGAAGGAGATTCGAAGGTACACTCTATATAAACCTCACTACCATACAAGGTGAGGGACGGATCAATCGATCAAAAGGAATACTATCTGAGACTCAGGTTCAGATACATACTGATAGATCCAAACTATTAGCGTCCTGCTATCTAGATCACCTTTCCCGTTTCTTCATTCATTAGCTCTGTGCTTCTAACAGAGCCGTTTGTGATTAAGTTCATCAACTGACTTAGCCTTCGGAGGTGGACTCCCGACCCCAGCGGTCGGGCCACATCTGACGCTTTTGTTTTGCAGGACATCACGTGGAGATCCAAGGGCTAAGCAGATTTTGGACACATCATTTGGCGCCGTCTGTGGGAAAGACTTGAAAAAGCCATGGTGACTAGATCAGCAGCCGCAACAGCCGCCTGCACAACGCAATTCCGTGTTCGGATACCGGGGTGAATAATCCAGATATTCCCCGAGAAAGCCAAAATCCTATCGAGGTGGATGATGGCCGGGGAGGATGTAATCTTCCTCCCGATACAATCCAAGATCAATTGGATCAGGTAAAGATTCAACTCTTGGAGGTGAGCCAAGCACTCGGTGTGTGCTCACCAGACGAGTGGTTTTACCACAAGAACCTGATCAACACGATTCAGGGAGACGTGCATTGCCACGTGATCAAATACCATGTGACCAAAGAATGGCTGAAGACCGGAATGTTGATCAGAATTTCCGTGAAGGAGACCGAGGACTTCGGAGGATTGATGATCAACCAAGGCGAGGCGATCGGTTCGACAGACCGCAAGAGAGTACAACTGATTCAAATACAAGGTTGGATACAGGGGTAAGAACTCACTCACCCACTGTCAGAAGAACCGTTCGTGATGATCGAGCAGTTCGTGACGAGAGAAACGTTCGTGAAGGACGGGCTGTTCGTGATGATCGAGTAGCACGTGATGATCGTGTTAATCGAGGTCGTGATCGTATTGCTGAAGATCACCCGACCCAGATTGGTCAAGAATTGGCCAACATCAATGAGAAGTTAGGGCAATTGGCTAAGGGAAGAATAACTGAGGATATTTACTCGGTCATACGGAAGACTCCTTTTCTTTGAGCCAATTGCGGGATATCGGTTTCCCCATAACTTTCGTTTGCCTACCTTCTCAACATTCGATGGCTCCGGAGATCCAACAGCTCACATCGGCTATTACCAATGAGACCATGGCGGTTTGGTGTAATTCGATGAAATTTTATGCGGGTTTTCGGTTCATCTTTAATCGGAGCAAACACAAAAGTGGTTTTCTAACCTCCCCTCGGGAAGGATCGTAAACTTTGACGAATTGGCGCGCCAATTCATAGGGCGATTCCCGGAGTGGGATACGAGTCAAGAAAACGGAAGAAACCTTGTTTCTTGTCAAACAAGGAAAGAACGAATCGATCGGAGAGTTTCGAAAAGATTCAACAAAGTGACGATGGAGATAGAAAACTTGGATGAACAGGTAGCGGTAACCGCTCTATTCACAGGACTCACAAATCGGAAACTCCTGGAGTTATTACTACGGGATATACCCACGACTTATGCTTGAGTTGGTACAGAGATGCCGAAACGAGGCTGAAGTCATGGAGATTCTAGATGCGCGCCAAGGAGATAATAAAGTCTCCAATAAGGAACAAGAGGCTCCGAGCGAAGCGAAGCCAAAGAAGAATGTTCGTGATCGGGTTGGAAGATCCCAACCTTGGCGCCAAAGATCCCCCGGTAGAAGTGAGTACACTCCATTGAATGCTCCTCGGGCCGATATTTTGAATATCCTCAAAAGAAAAAATATTTTGAAGTGGCCGCCTAAAATTCTTTTGAAGCCCGGAGAGCAGCAGGATCGGGAAAAGTATTGCCGATTCCACAAGGACTATGGTCATTACACTAATGACTGTCGTCATCCGAAGGCGGATATTGAGAGATTGATATCTCGGGGACATCTGTCCAGTTTTGTTAGCAGGAGAAGGGAGGAGCCACGTGGGCCACGTGCGGCTGCCCCTAAAAGGAATCGGTTGGTTAGTTCAGAACGATCGAGGGAGGCCCCGAAGTCTAAAAAAGGCAAGGAGGTGATTGAAGCTGCTACTCGGTCACCGATTCTTACCATCTTCGGGGGTCCAGAGCCCGAATCATTCCGGAGTTTAAAAACCAAATCCAAATTTGTTGGAGCCGGAGAGGCGCAGAAGCCGAAGAAGCTGAATGGTGAAGATTCTATCACTTTTAGCGAAGAAGATGAAAGAGATGTTTGTTTACCTCATGATGATGCTATAGTCATCAAGGTAGAGATTGCACGGCGGGAAGTGCATAGAGTATTGATTGATACAGGGTCTGCAGCTGACCTAATTTCTTACGAAGTGTATCAAAAATTGAAGGTGGATCGGGACTTGATGAAACCTTCATCTACACACCTATATGGCTTTGCAGGGTCGTCTGCAGTAGCGGAAGGATCGGTTCAGCTGGATCTTTCCATTGGAAGTTTTCCTAAAGAAACAACTGTCTGAATCAATTTTTTGGTGGTTCGAGAACTACCAGCCTATAATATGATTCTCGTGCGACCATCTTTATCCAAGATAGGTGCTATTGTTTCGACAAAGCACCTGAAGATAATATTCCCGACTGATATGGGAATCGGTCAAGTCTCCTCTGACCTGAAGATCTCTCGGCAGTGTTATGTTGCCTATTTAAAAAACAAGGAGGGTCCGAGGAAGGTTACTGCCCTCCCCATAGAAGTTCGAGATGATCGGGAAGAGACAGAGATGCAAAGGCCCGAAACAGTGGAGAAAAATGTTTGCCTTTCTTTAAGGCACTTAAAGATCTGAAGGGCAGTAAGGAAGCGAAGTGGACTGAAGAGTGCCAGAAAGCTTTCGAGGAATTAAAAGAAGCACTTGGACAACCACCGATCCTGTCCAGACCAGAGAAGGGGGAAATATTACAGCTATATCTAGCGACATCCCTTTCGGCGGTCAGTGCAGTACTTGTTCGGGAGAAAGATAAGAAACAGTGGCCGATTTACTATGTAAGCCACGTGTTGCTAGATGCGAAGACGAGATATTTGCAGATTGAGAAGCAGGCTCGGCTCTCATGATGGCCGCCGGGAAGCTAAGGCCATATTTTCAGGCTCATCCAATTGAGGTATTTACAACTTTTCCTCTTAGTAAAGTTCTTAACAAACCTGATTTGTCTGGAAGGATGGTATCCTGATCGGTTGAGCTAAGTGAGTTCCAAGTAAGTTTTAAGCCCAGAACTGCAATCAAGGCTCAGGCATTAGCCGACTTTGTAGTAGAAACTACTGCACCAGTGGAACCCACCATTGAAGATCCCATTATACCAACCACTTGGGAGGTATATGTGGATGGTTCGAGTAATAAAGATGGAGCAGTGCTTGGAATTTTATTAAAAAGTCCAGCAGATTTATTATTCGATATGCTTTGAGATTCGCATTTGATGTAAGTAATAACGAAGCGGAATATGAGGCCACGATAGCGGGACTTCGGTTGTCAAAGGCATTAGCTATTGCAGATGTTACTATTTATAGTGACTCTCGACTTATAGTCAACCAAGTCCGGGGGGAGTATGGCATTAAAGAACCACGCTTGCAAAAGTATCGGGAGGTAGTGCGGGCATTTCGGAACCAATTTCGGAATTTGAAGATATCTCGGATTTCGAGGAATGAAAATTCAGTGGCGAGATGAGCTATCCCGACTAGCCAATGCCAAGGAAAAGAATCTAGACCCTTCGGTCTACATTGAAGAGGTAACTTTTCCAAGTTATCATGAGAAAGAAATTTCTTATATTGAAGCGAACGTTCTTTGGATGGATCCAATAATCGAATATCTAAGAGATGACAAGTTACCCGAGGATCCAGTAGAGGCAAGGTTGATCAAGATTCGATCAGCTAGATTTGTCATTCGGAATGGGAGACTATACAAAAGATCTTATCTTTGGACCCCTTATGAGATGTATAGGCCCCA
This sequence comes from Hakea prostrata, assembly GCF_041222555.1. Taxonomy (NCBI): domain Eukaryota; kingdom Viridiplantae; phylum Streptophyta; class Magnoliopsida; order Proteales; family Proteaceae; genus Hakea; species Hakea prostrata. Next base: position 43,799,492 of record NC_142600.1, read on the forward strand.
AAGGAGCAAAATCAGCTTTGGCTGAGGTTCATGAAGGAATTTGTGGCGCTCACATGGGTGGCGAGCCCCGGCCCACAAAATTCTAAGACTTGGGTTATATTGGCCTAAGATCCAAGAGGCTGCTATGGACTACGTTCGTCGATGTAGTAACTGTCAAATTCATGCTACAAGATCGAAGCGCCCGGCGGAAATTATGACTTCAATTCTAAATCCCATTCCTTTTGCAATGTGGGGAATTGATATCATGGGCAAATTCACCAAGGCATCAAGGCGGACGGGAATATCCGATAGTAGCAATTGATTACTTCACAAAATGGGTAGAAGCCGGTGCTCTGGCGACAATTACTGAGAAAAAAGTGGAAAAATTTGTGCTTGAATCAATCATATATCGCTTTGGGATTCCAAAGATAATTGTCACCGACCATGGTACTCGGTTCGATTGTCCACAATTTGAGCAATTCCGTGGAACATATATGATCGAGCATCGTATGTCCTCGGTGGCATACCCCCAAAGCAATGGCCGGGTAGAGGTTACTAACCGAACGCTACTTGGAAGGAATAAAGAGAAGACTCGAAGAGTGACAAAGCTTCTTGGGTCGAAGAACTACATAATGTATTGTGGGCTTATAGAACTACGGTTCGAACACCTACGGGAGAAACTCCATTTAGGTTGGCATATGGATCCGAAGCATTGGCACCTGTGGAGATAATGGCGGGGACGTTACGGGATCGTGAGTTCGAGGAAAAAGCAAATGAACAAGGACTGCTTGATAGTCTTGATTTGTTGGACGAAGTTTGGGCAAAGGCAATAGCACGAACTCAACATTATCAAAGAAGGATAGCGTCTCATTATAATACTCGAGTGAAGAATCGTCGGTACTTAGCCGGAGATTTGGTGTTGAGAAACACCCTAGCTTCCGACCCGCGTCACCAAAGAAAGTTGGACCCTTCCTGGGAAGGACCCTATATGGTTGTGAAACCGGTCGGTTCAGGAGCTTACAAGCTGAAGAACATAGATTCCCAGAAAGAGTTGGATCGTTCGTGGAATGCTAGGCATCTCAAAAAGTTTTATCCTTGAGGATGATTTCGATTTTGTTCGTGATGTAATCATTTTCAACTCAATCAATGCAATTTTTGGTTTTCAACAAACTATCTTTTGATTGGGGGGCATCATACACCACATTCAAGAACAAGATCCAACTATAAGGCATCGGATGAAAATTCGTGTGGGTCCTTCAACACTTCAACGCTTATGGAAAATTTTTTGAACTTTCTTAAGTCGGGGCAACGGATGAAAATCCGAGTGAGTTCCTTTTGCAAGGCGTCGGTTTGATACCCGAGTGAGTTCCTTCGAGACTTATTGAATTTTTGAATTATCCTTAAGTATAAGGCATCGGTTTAAAACCCGAGTGAGTTCCTTCTCAGACTTATTGTATTTCTCCGGAAATCCTTAAGTATAAGGCATCGGTTTAAAACCCGAGTGAGTTCCTTCTCAGACTTATTGTATTTCTCCGGAAATCCTTAAGTATAGGCATTGTTTCAGACAACTAAGACCTAATGCAACGGCGATTCAAGTGGCTAGCAAAGTTCAAAGATAAAGTAATTTCTTATTACTTCAGAAGATCCAAAGAGGCCAGTATCAAAATAATTACAAGAGCTGGATACAATCTTTGATCAAAGAAGAAAGTCATTACAGGTGACTATTAACAAGTTATACAAGATCGACGCGACTTTGCTAGAACAAACATATGAGTCAACCATTGGTGAGGAGTCAAGGAAAAGAAGAGAAGAAATGAGGATTACAAAAATATTTCGATATTCAGAAAATCCTCCGAAATTTCATACTCTTTGTCCAGCTTGTCCAGGAGAAGAATGGTCCTCGACCAAACTCGCATTCGGCACAAGCTCGTCATAATTGACTTCTTCCAGCGGAGAATAAACGAGGAGAATCTTCCCGGATATTGCATAATATCTGGATCGGAAGGTGGAGGATCAATCTTATCCTTGGTCCGATCGGGAGGAGGAATACCCGTGTCGGTAAATACTTCGGGATGGCAAAACAGCAATGTAGGGAGTCGTATCAAAATGAGGATCTTTCCTTAATATTGATTCCCATACTTCGTTCTCACCATCCCGACGCCTTTGCAAGTTATAAGCATTCAGCATATCAACAAAAGGCTTACTTGTGTAAATACTTGAAGACGCAGGCTCTGCGAACATCAGTTGGAAGGGATTCGGGCAAAGGAACGACAGCTTGCCTTTCGGGTAATGTTTCAGATCCTTTAGCTCCTGACTTTCCAACTGTCCGCTCCAGTCGCCGGATCTTCTCCCCGGCATCATCCAAGTCCGACCGAAGACGACCAATCATCGAATTCTTTTCTCCCGCCACCTCCCAAGCTAGATTCCGAAGGCGAGCAATCTCAACATCTTTAGCTTCAGAGATTTCCCGAAGCCTAGAAACTTCATTGCTCAACCTCTGAGTCTAGTAACTTGCTTCCACTTGGTTGTGGAAGTTACCAAACAAGACTCCTGCAAACAACTTTCGAGTTAGCGAGGAGCGAGAAAAGTAATTTTTCAGAATCGAGAGGATAATGAAGAAAGACTTACATCACCGGTGACTTCGTAAAGACTTCATCGGAAGTTTGGAAAGAACTGCGCTCTCGAAGTCATTCGAGCAGCGGTACACCATTCCAACGCTTTGTCAAACTCGTTTGACACTAATTCAGGCGAAGGATGAGAAGGACGAACTACACCAAGCAAAGGCTGAGCTTCATCACTTGTCACCCGACGGCGCTTCCTGGTGGCAAAATCCTCCAACTCAGAAGGAGAGGAGGAGGATGCCAAACAAGCACTGGAGTTAGAAATAGGAGCAGCACCTGCTGGGACCACACCTTCATCAGACGCCAACATAGTTGCCTCGGATGCCCGAAGAGTCTTCTTCGGGGGTGCACCAACAGGCTCACCAGCAGGAGTGCCGGCAGCACCATCGGCAACGGAGTGATCAAGATCTTCCTGGGAAAGACGAGCGATCACTTTGGGCAAAGGAGGCGGAGGGACCGCATCAACGAAGCTGCGGGAATCGACTTGAAGATTCACCGCCGGCGATCGCCTTACGCTTGGAGGATTCACTAGCTGAAACCACCACACTGGCCCTAACCACCACCGACGCAACCCTTTTCTTGCAAGCTTTTGCACTGATAAAGTTCGGGTTGATCTTGGGAGCCACTATGCAAAACAACAAAAAAATCAGCCATATCAGTACAGAAATAAACGACAGCAACAATGGGGAAACCCTAGTTTCCCAAAAGCTTCTGACGGACCAACAAACTAAACCCCAAGTATAACTACTGTGCAGTTTACTTCGGGGGGAAGAGGAGAAAGAGATGAGAAATCAAAAAACTCACTCGTTCAGAAATGGATAGAGCTGTCGTTGGAGTACGAGGAATACGGAGGCAGGCCGAAGAACGAAAGGTTGCTTTGGCACTTTAGCAAATCTATCTTGCAGAAGTCAGGATAGATGGAGAGTACCCACGAAGGCTTTAAATAGCCTAAGGTATAAGACGACGGTTGAAGGCTAAGGACAACCGACGACCCAGATCGAAACGACGCTTCGAAATCCGCAAAAAGCAAGATCAACGGTCGAAGGGATGCCACATGGAAACATGTGGAAGCGAGCACCTGATGCAAAGAAACCTCCAATCGTGGCACTGCCATTAAAATAATGGATGTATTTCCGATTCATTGGAAACAGTGAACGGTACACAAAAGCAGGAAAACGTTTGAACTTCGCAGAAGGGAAACGTGCGGACTTTGCAATAAATGAAGTAGTGGGGAAGATTAACGCATCTTCCCGAAACGCATCTTCACAATATTTCTATAAGATCATTATTCGGCGAGGAATGAAAAGTTAAGTGATAAGTTTTATCATTAATACTTTTGATTTCAAGGCTGTCACCAAACAACGTGGCAGCTGCCTTTTGCTTCTTGGCCTCGCGCTCGGCAGCAGAGACACGAATTTTCGAAGCTTCAAGAGCTTCGTTGAGGGAGATCACTTCTTCCTCATGCTTTTTCTGCAGCTCCATGGTAGCTGCAGTCAGCTGGTCTATTTCAGAATTGGCCTTGGCCAATTTCTCTTCGCAAGTTTGCAGCAAGGAGCTGGTGCGACCAACCCGGCTCAATGCTTCCATGTGTTGATAAAAGCTCAACACAGCATTCCTGGGAAGACGGAAGATATCAGAAGAAGTCATAAGAAATTATGAAAACATAAGTAAGCAAGAAGACCGGTACCTTGTAGATTGACTAACAAGGGAGGTGTCATCCAGGACTTCAAACTCCTGGCGATCAGAAGGAGCAAGACTGAGGGAGCTCCACTCTGCAGCTTTCTCAGGATCCCGAGTGACCTTGTCGGTCATCTTCAGGGTCCAATGGGGGATGAAGACTTCCTCACCATCCGTCGAAGCTTTGGATTTTTTGTTGGAGGGAGCATCAATTGTGTCATGCCTCCTCTTGGTTCGGACGGAGGAGGAGACGTTAGCACTCTCCACCATTGGTTTCTTCCCTTTACCCGAAGCATCGGCTACGGGCCGATATTCCCCGATACCCCCGTAAGAGGGGTCGGGAGAGGGAAGAGAAGCCTCTTGATCTGCAGTCAAGACCCTTGGCGATCGTTGCTCGGCTGTCACAACGGCCCTAACGGCCTTCACCCGCAGGCTTTCAGGGTTCGTTCTGGGAGGCACTGCAAAGAAGAAGGACAAGAATCAGAATTCAAGACATATCACACTTCAGTCAAATCAAAGGATGATGGTTAGAAGCTCACAATGAGCCAAGCCCCAGTACTAAAGGATGGAGTTATACTCCATTTCATATCCATGTATCTCTTGATACCACAGAATGGATTTGATCTTCCTGATGGCCGCCTCGTCTTCTTTGGATAAGGGAAGGCCCTGGTTACTTTTAGACGAAGAAGTAAACCTCCTCCGGGTGGTCGGGAAGTTAAGATCCGATGGAGGCGCTCGACGAGAAAAAGTATCGTTCGCGCCATCTTTTGTGATTAGAAGGGCAAGTTCCTTTGACAAGGATGCTGCCCCTCCAATCAAGTTCAGCCTTATTGCGTTTGGAAAGAAAGACCCATCCGGGAGGATGGGAGATAGAAAGAACATGAAAATGTACAAAAAGAGAAAGAGATGGCGTAATGCCAAGCTCAAAACACAAACCCAAGAAGCCGACGATGAGACGCCATCTATTGGGGAGGAGCATTCCGGGACAAATGTTCCAGTGATTCAAAACTGTGGAGAATAAAGGATTAAAAAAGGGAAAGCGAACCCCGCTTTCCAGTGCATCTATGTACAGAGAAAATTCACCCGAAAGGGATGAATCAACCCTCTCATCAGGGTGGGGAGCCCTAACCTGATATGAGGAAGGAAGGTCAAAATCTTGGACAGCTGAAAGAAGGGTTTCTCCATTATAAATGGAAGGAACAGAGCCAGGCCCACCATTGGACCCGGAGGTTTGAGGCTGCCTAGAAGACTCGACAATCTTGGAAGATCCAGACTCGAGAGGGACAGGAGAAGTTTCGGTTTTTCTTTCAAAACCTTTTTGAGAAACTTCAGCGAGCTCCTGCCAGAGGACGGTTAGGGTTTTGTTATCACTATCCGACTGTTCGGGAGCAGGAGAAGCAAAAGCATCACTGCTATCACCAACATGGGGTACTAAAGAAGCCCTATCGTCCGCCATTACTCGTTTCGATAAACTACAAAAAGAAAAGACCAAGTAAACTTACCGATTCAGTGAGACGGAAGCTTGAGAGCAGGAAGGCGAGAAGCAGACAACAAAGGTTCAAATTCCAGACAGGAAGAATGAAACCTATGAAGACAATGAACCGCTTTTAAAACTCCCACACGAGTGTTCGGGAATCTGAACGATCGAGATTGATTCAAAATCAACGATCAAGATTCAAAGATGTTTTGAAAGTTTGAACTCACGAATCCGAAATAGGCGTTCGGAAACCATCGCTTGGATGACGTGAGCCACGACAGATCAACCGCAACGAAGATACGTGGCCTTACACTCACAACGCTCGAGGAAAAGTGACCACCGCATTAAATGTGATATGACATTAATGAAGCACGCAGAGATCATCACCTGACGATGAACCCAGTTAAAAACCAAGCCCTTGGGATCGACCGAACGCTTGGTCTGGGGGGCTCGTGATATGGAGAGTTTATGATCTGACCGGGTTCATACCTGGTCCGACCCTCGATCCCGGTCGAGACGGAGAAAATCGAATCGCTCCCGAGCGAACCGGATCCAGAAGATGGCTTGCTGAAGAAGAAAGATTATTCGGCTGCAAGCGTGCCCTAATCTTACTTATGGATTAGGGTAATCACCCTGATGACAAAGAGACTCAAACTGACGGCTGCGGATAATCATCATCAAAGGGATAACTATCGCATAACCTAACGGTTATCTCAGGAGTCCTCTACTAGTCCAAACTAGTAGAAGTCTATCGCTCAACGGATCTTATTGATAAGATCCAACGACTACCCGAAGAAGGCTCGAGTGCATCCAACGAAGGAGATTCAAAGGTACACTCTATATAAACCTCACTACCATACAAGGTGAGGGACGGATCAATCGATCAAAAGGAATACTATCTGAAACTCAGGTTCAGATACATACTGATAGATCCAAACTATTAGCGTCCTGCTATCTAGATCACCTTTCCCGTTTCTTCATTCATTAGCTCTGTGCTTCTAACAGAGCCGTTTGTGATTAAGTTCATCAACTGACTTAGCCTTCGGAGGTGGACTCCCGACCCCAGCGGTCGGGCCACATCTGACGCTTTTGTTTTGCAGGATATCACGTGGAGATCCAAGGGCTGAGCAGATTTTGGACGCATCAGCATTAATCAAGATAGTTTGAGATCCTTTTGAATATTCTTGATTCTTAATATTAATTAATTATTGAATTTGATTATTTCCTGCTCATGATTATATTGTCGCGTGAAATGGTATGTGGTTGTTCGTGAACTTGATCTTTTGACTATGGGATCACTACCTCGGGTATTCGGATGGACCGAATACCAACTGGGTGGATGTGACACATTAGGCCTGTCAGGAGGTCTAGCTGTAGTCTAGAGAGAAATTTTAAAGTGGAAATTACTTTTGTAGATGAAAGAGTATTAAATTGCAGTGTGCAAGAACAGAAGAGAGACCCTGTCTTCATCACTTTTGTCTATGGCAACCCGAAGAAAGAGAACAAGAAAGAAATATGGGACAAAATTATTCAACTGGGGTGACTAGAAAAGATCCTTGACGATTTCAACTCTCGCATTTCTTGGAGAGAAAAGACGGGGTTCTATGAAAATTTCACATGATTGCTAGCAGTTTCAACAGTTTATGAATCATTGTAGTTTCTTAGACCATGGAGCAAAATGGGCCCACTTCACCTGAAATAACAACAGTGGGTGTGCGAACATTCGAGTACGTCTTGATTAGGCCTTATCCAATGTTGCGTGGCTTTCCAGATTTAAAAACACTATTAACTTTGTGCGAGCAACTTCAACTTCAGACCATTGTGCGTTGCTGGTTGACACCGAGGATGGTTGAGTTAGAGGTCTAAAGCCCTTTAGGTTCGAGGTCATGTGGAGTCGTGGACCAAACATCCCCAATTCAAAGAGGTGGCAACAAAATTAAAGCTTGGCAAGTTCCATCTTCAGGCAGTTGGGCAAGGCAAATTTAGCACAAACAGCAGGGGTCAAGAAGAGATGAAAATTTGGAATAAATGGGTGTTCGGTAGGGAGCAAAGAAATATCAGGAAACTTCAAGATGATATTGAAGAGTTGCAATAAAAAAACCATAACAACTTCTCCTAGTTACATATGGACATGTTGAAGGTAGAATTGGATGCAAAACTCGAAAAAGAAGAGATGATGTGGGCTCAAAAATCCAGAATTGCATGGCTTCGAAGTAGTGATTCCAATACGGCATACATGCTTCGACCATTCAAAGGCGTATTACAAATAAAATTCTGCAGCTGAAGGACGACTCAGGTAATTGGATTAGCAATGATGAAGGTTTGTCTAATCTGATCCTAGGCTATTTTTCTACTGTTTTCATTCTTTTTTCAGCAAAACTGGGCTATGGTTTGCATTGATCTGTATAACTTCATCCTGGAAATTTTCAGATCAGGGGAACATTCCTGAAGACTGTAACTCCACTCTGATTTGTTTGATAGCTAAGTGTGAGAGCCCTGAAAAGATTGAGCAGTTTAGGCCAATTGGTTTATGTGATGTAGCTTCTAGGATTGTATCAAAAATCTTAGTAGAAAGATTCAACCTTTCATTGTATTAGATCATTGACCTCTCCTAATTGGCCTTCATACCCTCAAGACTCATTTTAGATAATATCCTAATAGCTCATAAGGTGTATCGTTTTCAAAGAGGGAAGAAAAAACAAGAAGGAAAGAAGAGATTCTTATCCATTAAATTATTAGATATGCAAAAAGCATATGATAGACTACAGTGGATTTTTAGTGAAGCTTGGTTTCCATGGGAATTGGGTTTCTCTTGTTATGTCTTGCATTACCTCTAGCTCCCACATATTGCTTGTCAATGTTGTGATCAAAGCTCAATAAATCCCTCTAGGGGCATTAGGCAAGGAGACCCACTCTTCCCCACCATTTTCATTCTTTGCTCTCAGGCTCTTTCTTCCATCATTTCTTATGCTGAGGAATTAAATTGGATGAAAGGAATCAAAATCAAGAATAGATGTCCATCCCTTTTCCACCTTATGTTTGTTGATGACTGTCTCGTGTTCTAAGAATTGAAGTTGGAAGAGGTATGCAATCTCAAGGCTTGCCTTGATCTTTACTATAAAGTTAGTGGTCAACTCATTAACTTGAAGAAATCCAAAATCACATTTAGCAACAATAATTCTGGGAAATTTATGAGACCGTTTTCAAAAGTTTTGAAAATCCCATTTGGTGAAAATGCAGGCAAGTACTTGGGCTCTCAGCAGAATTTGGAGGGTAAAAAATGCAAATCTTCAAGAATATCACGGAAAGGGTGGATAACAAATTTCAAGGATGAAAACAATATCTTCTGAATCAGGCAGGGAAGGAGTTTTTAATTAAATGTGTGGCCTTTTCTATGTACAACTATGCGGCTTCTCATTTTTTGCTTCCAAAGTCCATACACAAGGATCTAAAGAAGAAACTTTTTTTTTGGAACTGAGGTTCATCCGGGCCAGCTTGCTCGCACCACAATTTACTTCCTCAGGGAGGAGCTTTTATATTAATGCCATCGAGTGGGTGCGAACCCAAGACTTCCCCTAGGGAAGTTGGGTCTTTAACCGCTTTAACATACCACATTTGGCAAGAAGAAACTTTTATTGAAGAGAAAGCATCATAGGCAACAAAATCCATTGGATCTTGTGGGAGAGAATTAGTAGGCAAAAAAAGAGAGGAAGTTTGGGTTTGAAAGATCCATATATATACAGAACTTGGCACTTTTAATAAAGGTAGTTTGGAGATTATGGCATTTTCCAAATTCACATTGGGGCAAGATTATGAAACAAATTTACTTTCCCAATTGTGATTTCATGGATGCAAGATTAGGATATAATCCGTCTTGGGCATGGCACAACATTTTAGAAGGCAAGAAATGGCTAAAAATGGGTCTGTGTTGGAGAGTGGGGACTAGGGAGAACATTCCAATCTAGAAGGTAAATTGGATTCCATCTTATTCTGATTTTAAGACCCGATCCCCAAAGGTTGAAGAAGGCTAGGAGAAATTTGTGAGAGATCTAATTGATCCATTGACTAGTAAGTGGAACCAAGAAGTTTTGGTTCGCTTGTTTAAGAGGGAGGATTGCTTGGAGATCCAGAAGATAAATACTCCCCTCTTTTCTCAAAGTGATGAGCTAATGTGGGCAGCTAGTGGAAATGACCACATTTAAGTTAAAAGCCCTTATTCAATGCTTTCGAAAATGCATGAGCAGAAGGAAAATCAAAAGGTTTCCATGTCAGGAAGTAATAGAAAAAACAATTTCTGAAGCGGTGTGGCAAAACCTGTGGAGCTGTAAGTCTATTCCGTAAGTGAAGAATTTCTTATGGAGGGCGTGCTATAAAGGCTTGGCAATGGCAGAGGGGTTAAACATAAAAAATGTGAAAGTGATCCTCTATGTCATCATTGTGGTAAGGAAATTAAAACAACCAACCTTATCTTGTGATATGGAGAAAATATGACCGAACTTGGTTTATTCTTGGTTCGACCCTCGACTCCGGTCAGGACGAAGGGAATCGACTGGCTTCCAAGCGAGCCGGGTCCAGGAGGTAGCTTGCTGAGGAAGAAAACTAACTCAGCCACAAGCAGGCCCTAATCCGATACTATCGGAGTAGGTTGATCAACCTAATGACGGCTAGCAGTTTCCAGCGGCTGTCACTAATCGCTATCATACGGATAACCACCAAATAACAATCGTGGTATCCTAGGAGTCCTAGGAGTCATCTACTAGTCCAAACTAATAGAAGTCTATCACTCAACGGATCTATCTGTTAAGATCCAACGACTACCTGAAGAAGGCTCGAATAGATCCAACGAAGGAGATTCAAAGACACTCTATATAAGACATCACCAACCCACAAGGTAGGGACGGACGAAAACACTCAGATGCTTATTATCTGAATCGTATTCTTGTTATTCATTCCTTAGCTCTGTGCTCTAGCAGAGCCGTTTGTGATTAAGTTCATCAACTGACTTAGCCTTCGGAGGTGGATTCCTGATCCCAGTGGTCGGGCCACATTTGACGCTTTATTTTGCAGGTCATTCTCAGGAGATCTAAGGGCTGAGCAGATTTTGGACACATCATTTGGCGCCGTCTATGGGAAACGTTTTAGAAAGCTATGGTGACTAGATCAGCGGCAGCAACAGCTGCTGCTGCACAGCGAGATGCTGGCGTCCAAATTCCCAGAGTAAACAATCTAGATATTCCGAGGGGAAGTCGACCCCTTGAAGTTGATGGGGGTCAGGGAGGTAATAATCCTCCAGATCCACTCCAGTATCAACTGGATCGACTGAAACTCCAGATGTTGGAGATAAGTCAGGCACTCGGTGTGCTGACTAGACAAGTGGTGATACCACAAGCACACGATCATCGTGATGCAGGAAGGCGTGCGTCACAACGGGATCAAAGACTGATTGATGAGCAGAATGTCGGTCAAAATTTCCGGGAAGGCGACCGATTACGCGCAAGAGAGCCTAGGAGAACTGAAGATCTCCCTAGGTGAGACGATTGGTACAATGGACCGCAAGGAAGTACGACCGATTCAAATACAAGGTTGGGTGCAGGAGTACGAACTCACTCACCAACTATCAGACGTGTTGCTCGAGAGAATGATCGTGTCGTTCGAGATAATGATCGTGTTGCTTGAGGGAGTGATCGTGCTGTCAGGGATCGGTCAGCACATATTGGTCAAGAATTGGCCAATATCAATCAAAAACTCGGACAACTGGCTAAAGGGAGGATAACCGATGATATATATTCGGTTATTCAAAAGACTCCATTCGCCGGCCCCATTGCCGGATATCAGTTTCCTCACAATTTTCGTGTGCCAACTTTTTCCACATTCGACGATTCAGGAGATCCCATGGCCCACATCAGTTATTATCAGCAGACTATGGCAATTGCATGTAATTCTGATAAAATCCTCTGCAGGGTCTTTGGTTCGTCCTTGACTGGAGCTGCACAGAAATGGTTCTCGAATCTCCCATCGGGAAAGATCATGGATTTCAACAAATTGGCACGCAAATTCATAGGACGATTCCACAATGGAATCCAGATCAAAAAGACCGAGGAAACCTTGTTTACTATTAGACAAGGGAAGAATGAATCGATTCGGGAATACTTGAAAAGATTCAACAGAATTACAATGGAGATAGAGAATCTAGATGAGCAAGTAGCTAAAACTGCTTTGTTCACTGGACTCACAAACCGACGGCTCTTGGAGTTATTACTTCAAGACATGCTTACCACTTATGCTGAATTGGTGTAGAGATGCCAGAAGCAGGCTGAAGTCACGGAGATCTTAGACGCACACCAGGGAGACAATAAAGTCCCTACAAAAGAGCAGAAGGCTCCTGAGAACAAGCAGAAGCCGAAGCAGAATGTTCGTGATCGGATCGGAAAGCCTCGTTAGGCATGGCAGCAAAGATCTCCTGACAAAAGTGAGTATACTCCATTGAATACTCCTCGGGCTGATATTTTAAATATTATCAAGAGGCAGAATATCTTGAAGTGGCCTCCAAAGCTTCCCGCAAAGCCTGGGGAGCAGGATCGAGAAAGGTATTGCTATTTCCACAAGGATTACGGTCATTATACCAATGATTACAAACATTTGAAGGCAGATATCGAGAGATTGATATCCCAAGGACACTTGTCCAATTTCGTCAGTAGAAGACGAGAGGAACCATGAGACGCAGGTGCAAAAAGGGACCGTTCGGTTAGCCCAGACCAACCAACGGAGGCTCCTAAGTCTAAGAAAGGTAAGGAGGTGATCACCAATCCTAACAATTTTTGGAGGTCCTAAACCCGAGTCACTCCGGAAGCTGAAAGCAAAATCCAAGTTCGTTGGGACTGGAGAAACACAAAAGCGTAAAAGGCCAAATGGTGAGGGTTCGATCACCTTCGGTGAAGAAGATGAAAGAGGTGTCTGTTTACCTTATGATGATGCCATAGTCATCAAGGTAGAGATTGCGTGCCGTGAAGTTCATAGGGTGTTAGTTGACACCGAGTCTACTGCAGACCTTTTATCTTATGCAGCTTATCAGAAGCTTAAGGTGGATGAAGACTTGATGGAGCCATCATCCACACATTTATATGGCTTTGCAGGATCATCTGCAATAGTGGAAGGATCGGTCCAATTGGACCTGTCACTTGGAAGCTTCCCCAAAGAGGCTACCATTCGGGTAAATTTCTTACTGGTTCGAGATCTCCCGGCTTACAACGTCATCCTCGGGAGACCATCCTTATCAAAGTTAGGAGCTATTGTTTCGACGAGGCACTTGAAAATACAATTCCCAACTGAGATGGGAATCGGTCAAGTTTCATCTGACCAGAGAATTTCTCGGCAATGTTATGTTGCATATTTAAAAGATAAGGAGGGTCCGAGAAAGGTAACTGCATTACCAATTGAAGTACCAGATGATCGGGACGAGACAGAAATGCAAAGGCCCGAGCCGGTAGAAAAATTGGAACAAATCCAGTTGTACCTTGATGATGAAAAGAGAATTACTTATATCGGGTCTGAGAAGCTGGATGAATTCAAAAAGGAGTTGAAATCTTTTCTTCAACAAAACAGTGATGTGTTCACGTGGTCTGCTGATGATATGCTTGGAATTGATCAGCAAGTTGCAGAGCACAAACTTTGGATAAATCCAAAGGTGAAACCAGTTATTCAGAAGAGGAGAAATTTCTCCATGGAAAAATATGAAGCCGTTCGGGGCGAAGTTGAAAATTTGAAGAGCTCTGGTTTCATTAAACCCATAGAATGCCCAATCTGGTTGGCCAATGTGGTAATGGTCAAAAAGGCAAATGGGAAGTGGAGGATGTGTACAGATTACACAGATCTCAACAAGGGTTGCCCTAAAGATTGTTACCCGTTGCCCAGGATTGATTTGTTGATAGATGCAACGGTAGGATATGTAACATTGAGTTTCATGGATGCATACTCAGGATACAACCAGATCCTCATGAACAAGGAGGACGAAAAGTTTACGGCTCTCATGACTGATCGTGAGAGCTTCTATTATAAAGTCATGCTGTTCGGCCTGAAGAATGCAGGGGCTACTTATTAGAGGGTCGTCAACAAAATCTTCAAAGACTTAATCAGGAATAACGTGGAAGCTTATGTTGACGATATACTGGTAAAGAGCACTGCGAGGATGAAACATATTGAAGATTTAACAGAGGTATTTTCAGTGCTGCGAAAATACCAAATGAAGCTGAATCCGGAGAAGTGTGCCTTTAGTGTTTCGTCAGGAAAATTCTTGGGCTTCATGGTATCACAAAGAGGTATTGAGGCTAACCAAGCCAAAAAACAAGCTTTAATTGATATGGAAGCTCCCAAAACTGTTCGGGATGTGCAATGCTTAACGGGGAGAGTAGCCGTGTTGAATCTTTTCATTTCACAGTCGGGAGAAAAGTGCCTACCTTTTTTCAAAGCACTCAAAGATTTGAGGGGTAGCAAGGAGGCAAAGTGGACTGAGGAATGTCAGAAACCATTCGAAGACCTGAAGGAGACGCTGGGAAGACCACCGTTATTGTCTCGACCCGAGAAGGGAGAAATCTTACAGCTATATTTAGCAACATCCCCTTCGGCAGTCAGCGCAGTACTCGTTCGGGAAAAAGACAAGAAACTGTCACATCCTCCCAGCCGGTACCCTAACTAGCATACCCGAGAGTATGATCCACAACCCTAAAGATCAAGTTTAGGAACGATCATATCCATTTCGCACAATAATATAATCAAAAGCAAGAACAAATCATAATGTTCAAGTAATTTATAATAAAAGTCAAGAAAGGATCTCAGAAGGATCACTATAGAATATCAGAGTGCGGAATAACAAGATACCAAATCAAAAGACAACTGTAGAGTATAGCGGAAATATACTCCACAAACATATGCGGAAGGTAGATCGAAATCTAAATAAAGCTCTAAGCTAATACAAGTAAAGTAAAAGATAAGTCTAGAAGAAACAAAAGAAATCTAATCCACATCTTCAGTCAGCTCTTCTTGCTCTTCAGTCTTCATCTTCTTCACCTTGTGCTTCCTCATACGTACCGTCAAAGAAATCCGAACCTGTAGAGAAGTCTAACAATAGATTGTACAAAAAAAAGGAATGAGTTTCGAAAGAAACTCAGTAAGGCAAGTTAATCCATAACAACATAAATAACATGGAAGCAAACCATAACAAGATGCAATGCAATATGAAACAGATAATGTATGTATGCATCTAACTCTATGTATGGTGGTCTCTATGGTAGACATGCTTAAAGTCATAACACCGTACTTCTTAGGGAAAGTCCGCTCACACCCTCAACCATATAAGATATCTTGGGTTCCCTCAACCATTTAAGCTATCTTGGGCAGCCGGTTGGTAATGGGTCCTGCATCCCTCTCGGACAAACCATGGTAGGGGTTAAGTCAACACACTCTCTCACAACCATTTGGCATAAGTACTGGCGCATGTCAGGGAAAAGCCTAGCCCAATGCAAGTCATCTAGTCAGTTACATCAAGTCAGGTCCAGATACTTCCATTCCTCCCCTCTCGGGATCCTTTCCGGTATCCTTTCCACTAGAGTCACGGATATTACTCACCAGACTCATCAACCCTATTGGTTATCCACATATGGTAAACGGGAAGCTCTCATGTCCTCTCACGGATATAACTCACCGGTCTCGAGCGCCCATGAGCCAAAGTCCAGCCATATGCAACCCTCCAATAAATGGCCCCCACAATGTGATTCCTGTCCTCTCACAAATATAACTCACCGGTCTTGAGTGCCCGTGAATCCCCATTGCTGCCACGGGTCGTTCGGTCTCAATACCCTTCCGAATCGGGTCTGATATAACAGGGGTATAACCTAGCCAAACACTGCTAGACATCCCTAGGTATGACAACCAATGATTTGGGAAAGTGTCGATGGGCAACCCCAGAAACATCCCATAATATTTCCGGTAATGTCCAAGGACAAAAGTGTCAAAAGGACACCTCCCAATCCCAAACCAAACTTAATCAAACACATTCTCAGATCAGTCATGACATACACAACCAGTAGTTCATCATATAAAAGAGAATGTAAAAGCAAAATCAGATTAAGCAGTAATAAGTAATTCATATAACATGAATAATGAAAAAGATGATATAAACAAGTGCTACTGTTCTCACAGTAGGAGATCAGAATTAAGGTACAACAACAGTAGGTAATCTCATAGTTTCACAAAGTAGAAACCAGAGAACAAGTAATCTATGTAGTTAAGGAATTAACTGTCCTTACCTTGATTATCGCCGAAGATAATCCAAAGATCAAAGAGAGAGGCTCCAAACTTAGCAAATAAACCCCTAACAATCATAGATATAACATTAGGAAAGATGCCTAAAAGATCGGAGAGCAAACGAATCAAACTGAGCGAAAATTGAAGCTACTGACTTCATTGGTCGATTGATTGGTCTACTGACCCAGTCGACCAATCGAGTCAGTACGGGATAGTGAAAATTGTTTTGGCCATAACTTCTTCGTTTGAAGTCGGATTGATCCGAAATTCGAAGGGGAACTTCCTAGGATGTATTAGAATCATATGGGAAGATAAAATCATCAAGTCATGGTAAAAATATGGGTTCTTGATTTGACCCAAGAAACTAGGGTTTCAACCTTTATGGCTTTCAGGAAAAGGTTATGATTACAAGAAGAAAGGGAATGGTTGCAATCAAGAACATAATAAGAAAATCTTGTTTAGGTTAATAAAAACATTGCCCATGAGGTTGATGACCAAGTACAACCTAACCCTAATGAAGACATGGGGGAGATCTTAGTCCGAAAATCAAACTCAAAAGGTCTATAACAAAGGGGTTAGGGTTTCATCATACATAACCGATGGCTCTCATGGAAAGGCTAGGGGTAATCAAGATTCACCCTAGGGAAAAAGAAACAAAGAATGCACAATCTGAAAAGGTGTTGGGAAGTTTCCAACAGATAAAAGAACATTAGGGTCTCAAATATGGTTACTTCTCATAAGAGTTGGTTACCTCCCATGAGAGTTACCCATAATTAACTCTCACAAAAACAACCCAAGATAGATAAAGGAACATCTCGTTAGTATTTCAAAATCAAGAATGGAATTAGGAAGGGTCTACCAATGAGAGAAAATAAGGTTCTCAATTAAAGTGAAAGGAAACAAATTCTAATCATACGATTAGGGATTTACTAACAAGGATCCGTGTATCCCACAGAAAGACTAGGGAGAATAAAGATTCACCCTAGGGCAAAGAATTTACAATCAAGAAAGGTTTTGGGGAGGGTCCAATGAATTAACAGAACTAAAAGGGTTCCCAAATTGGTTAACCTCTCATGAGGGTTACACAAGAATTTCCCCTCAAAATCTCTCCCTTTTGGATAGGGTTGAGATCATGACGATGATCATAGATCTCAAAGAATAGAATGAGATCATGGAATAGATGGTTGCAAGGATGCATCATCTTTTTCCTGATCTCAATCAAGAACAAGAACGAAGAAAGAATAATTAGAAATCCTAATTAGGTTAAACATGGATCATGAAGAAAATATAGTATGGTTAAGGATAAATAACTAGGATATGAAAGGTTACAGATCTAGTAAGGAAAACACATTGATTGGATGTTATCAAGATCAAACTAAGGGTTCTTGGTTTGATCCAAGAAGTTAGGGTTTCAAGAATTCAACTGGCTAGGGTTGAGATCATGATGATGATCATAGATTTCAAGGAACAAGATGAGATCATGGAGTGGATGGTTGCAAGTCTTCTTCCTGATCTCAGCCAATAACAGATTAAAGAAAGAAAATCAGAGATGGAGAAGAAAGAAAAGAGAGTAGACATACCTTTGATGCGAGAGGAAGAAGATTACTTCAAGTCTTGTGAGAGATCACCAAGGAATGCAAGGGAATTGATTAGATTAGGGTTCTAACTCGTTCCAGAGGCTTAGGAGGCATAGAAGGCGAAGTAATCCCGAGATTTGGACTTAAATAGAGCAGCCACGACCTAATTAGCAAAAACAGAACTCATTGGTCGATTGATTGGTCTGCTGGACCAGTCGACCAATGAGTCGACCAATCAGGACAGCAAGGTTCAAACAGGGATTCGGAGGGCTATACAGGGTCAAATTGAGTGAGGTTTTCTTCTACGAGTCAATCAAGAAGTCTAGTTTCTAGAAATACTTTCAGATCAAGAATTGTAGTTCATTAGGTCTACCAACTAGGCTCACCTTATTCGATGCGCAAGCAGGATTTGCCAGACATAGTTCAGCAACTTCGGACAGGGATTTGGAAGGTTATATGGGGTCAAATTGAGTGGGGTTTTATCCTACAAGTCCATCAAGAAGTCTAGTTTTGGGAAATACATTCGGATTGAGCACAGGAGTTCATTAGGTATTTCAACTAATTCACCCCTCTTCGGTGCGCAGATTCAAAACTAACACTGACAATGCTCTCAAGTGAGGGGCATCATCGACAATGTCCATGGGCTTGGGTTCCGACACCAAATCATCAACCAAAAGGGTCTCCAAGCAACAATCTAAGATCAAATCAAGGTCCAACTTTAAGGTGTAACATTTAAACTAACCCTTCTTTTCCCAAAACAGATAGGGTGCCCTGGCTAGGTTTTGGCTGGATTTCACAGATCAGTCCGTCTCTTGTCAGCATAGGATTTCTCTTTCTGTCACATCCTCCCAGCTGGTACCCTAACTGGCATACCCGAGAGTGTGATCCACAGCCCCGAAGATCAAGTATCGAGGAAATCATCCTCCCACATATACAATAACATAATCATAAACAGGAGATGAATCAAGGTTTAATATTATAAACAAGGTTCAAAACAAAATGAATAATCAGTATAATCAGAGTGCGGAAAGATATCAGATATCCAATGATATCAAAAAGGAGTAAAGTGAGGCAGAAACTCACTTCACCAAAAATAGCGGAACGTAGTATGAAAATAAAAAGGAATTACAACTGAAACAAATGTACTAAGAAATAAACTAAAATCAAGCGTCTTCTAGTTTATAGATAACGTATTCATAAGTGTGGACTTCGTCAATCCAATGAATCCGTTCTAACTCTATGCAGTTCTCAAAAGTAGTGCGCAGCTTGATCCGCCGGGGAATCATCAAAGTAATCTTGATCGTTGCCAGCACTTTGCGTGTAATACGCTTCATCAACTTGTGCTTCGTTGTACTGCTCGTCATGATAATCTATATCTGCAGGATAATCTAACAAAAAGAAATATACAAAAGGAATGAGTTTCGAAGAAACTCAGTAAGGTAGTTAATCCATAACATCATAGATAACATGTGGCAAAACATAACATGATGCAATGCAGTATGAAACAGATAAAGTATGTCACACCCCGCCCGCCGGGCCCGGTTAACTGCCTGACAACCCGTGGGTGCGAACCGTCACAGGATCCATGGTTTTAGTCTATCAACAATAATAAATACAAATACAGATAATCAAGAGCAAGAATAGTGCAATAATCAATAAAAAGGTTACAAGAGTCCAAATACTCCAATAAATATCCAAGAAATAATCAAAGGAAAGAATCAAGAATCAAATGTAATATCGAGTTCAGAGGAAGCAAAAAGAATAACTAAATAATCTTCATCTTCAGGAGGCTTCATGCTCTGCAAGTTCATGTATCACTGCCTGTGTCAACATCAACTTCATACGAGAAGGCTCTTTCATACGAATCATCTCTAATTTCCGACGTTGTGCAACCATCTGTACAGTTTATATAATACATACAATGAAAGGAATTAGTTCCAACGAACTCAGTAAGGAACAAGCAATTCTCATATATATATGTCAATACAATCCACGACTGCACATATGAAATGATATGGATGATATGCACGAATATGAATGCTACTAAGATCTAACTATGCAAGTCTCTAACAGCTGACATGCTTTAAGATATACACCAGCCTTCCTTTGGGTAAGTCTCATCACTCTGATCCGGCAAGGACTGGTTACCTCTGTAGGGATCCTGGGCAAAGGGGTAAGTCCACACCTGGCTCTCAAACCATGGCTGGGGGTTAAGTCAACACTCTCTCACCACGATCATTGGCAATGAGTACTGGCGCATGTCGGGGTTTCTAATCCAATGCAAGTCATAATGGTAGCATACTATATGAAGTCCAGATACTTCCCCTATGGCACCAACCAACTCGGTTCAGTATCCCTCGCAACCTAGGAGTGAGAACCCTCACGAACTGGCTACCGTTGTTGGACTCCACTCCTTAACCCTATGGTCATCCACATATTATTGGGGCGGATGCTCTCATGACTCCTCACGACACCCGGTCCGTTCCTTGGACGTCCATGAGGCCAACCCTAACATATGCAACCCTACCATTACATGACCAACAGTGGACCACTGAGTCTCTGCACGGACTGGTTACCGCTGTTAGATGAAACATAGTCACGTCACCATTGTCACGGGTCACCCGGCTTCAATTCCCCTGCCGAAAGGGTAATAGCATGTGGGGTACCTAGCCATGCAATTCTAGACTCTCCTAAATATGTCATCCAGTAATCATGATAGTGCTGGAGACATCAGCAAGCATGTGTCCCATTCCATAGCCTTCTGATATCCCAAGCTAAGATATCCCAAAGGAATACCCCTTCCATCACAGCTACACTACAATCACTCTTTATCATACCATGAACAGTTGTGCAATATCATGAAAGATGAAGTACATCAAGGATTACCACAAACAACAAGTGTACAATAAGATTCACATGCTTTATACAATTACAGCAAGTTACATGATCAAAGAATAGTAAATAGAACAACTGAATCATCATGTATATGTATTTGCATATAAATAAGAATGCATGTCCTTACCTGTAATTATGTAAAACTCCTCTAACTTGAATTCCAGAAACTATTATAAGACTTTTACTTGAAACAGAGAACATCTAGGCATAGGGTTACAAGAATATATAAGAGTCAAGAGTCAAAACAAATCCAAAATCAAACTTACACAGACATTGGAAACCGGCCGGTCGCTTGGGCCGGTCGCTTAGGTTGAGCGACTGCCACTAGTGACCGCCCCAAAAACAGAGAGTTTCAATCAGAAACTCAGGCTTCTAATCATCCGTTTTCAATCCGGATTTCGAGTGATCATGGCCAAAGTCTCGAATCTAACACTCCAAGAGACACTAGGTGATAAGAAACCTAACAAATACCATAAATGGATTACCCAGAAACTTTCCCCTTGACTAGATCCATCCATTAACAAATGCAGGGATTCGTTTCTGGACAGGATCTCATCAAGAACATTGGAAAGGGAGTACAACAAATCAATTGGGTAACCACTAACAAAAAGGGAATGGGTTCAAATCAATTAGAGGTTAAAAAGAAGAGAATTGCAGATGGAGATTCATTACCTTAATCAAATCACCAAGAATAGAAGAGAAAAGGTTTCATATCATTAATAGCACATCAGACCTGAATCTCGCACGTTTCGACAGCCGCCTAATCGCCCAAAATAGCAATCCTGAACATAATAATGCGTTAATAGGGCGAGGGATGCTATTTATAATGAACAAGGGGCAAAATAGGGCAAAACCCCGAAAACAGACCGGGCGATCGCTTGGTTCAATCGACCGCCACTAGCAACCGCCCCCATGTATATTTCTATACAAGGGTGCTTTGCTCATGGGGTTGATGACCAAGTACAACCTAACCCAGATGAAGACATGGGGGAGATCATAGTCCGAAAAATCAATCTCAATAGGTCAATAATAAAGGGGTTAGGGTTTCATCATAACATATGGCTCATGAAAAGGTTATGATCACGAAAAGAGAGGGAATGATTGTTATCAAGAAAATAACAAGAAATCATAGGAAATCTAGTTTAGGTTAATAGAAACATTACCCATGAGGTTTCCCTCATATGGAAGGTTACAAAAGGTTTCCAGAAAGATCATTCAAAGGTTAGGGTTAAGGTTTCAAGAATCTATTAGCTAGGGTTAAGATCATGATGATGATCATAGATCTCAAAGAATAGAATGAGATCATGGAATAGATGGTTGCAAGGATGCATCATCTTTTTCCTGATCTCAAACAAGAACAAGAACGAAGAAAGAATAATTAGAAATCCTAATTAGGTTAAACATGGATCATGAAGAAAATATAGTGATCAAGTTTAGGTTAACACAAATATCACCCAAGGGAAAGAGAAACAAAGAATCAAGATTCACCCACAAAAACAACCCAAGATAGATAAGGGAACATCTCATTAATATTTCAAAATAAAGAATGGAATTAGGAAGGGTCTACTAATGAGAGAAAATAAGATTCTCAATTAAAGTTAAAGGAAAGAAATTCAAATCATACAATTAGGGATTTACTAACAAGAATCCGTGTATCCCACGGAAAGACTAGGGAGAATAAAGATTCACCCTTAGGGCAAAGAATTTACAATCAAGAAAGGTTTTGGGGAGGGTCCAAATGAATTAATAGAAAATAAAAGGGTTGCCAATTAGTTACCATCTCATGAAAGTTACCCAAGAATTTCCCTCAAAATCTCTCCCTTCTGGCTTCCAATGGTCCAAGGAATAACAAGGATCAACCCCTCAATCATGAGGACACAAGGGAAGGTCATGGTAATAATATGAGACCTTCCCCACAATCATAAAGATAGGTAGAAAATTAGGGAAAGTATCATTAAGAGCTTTGGTGGAATCAAATTCAAGAATCATCGCCATATGGCTTTCAAGAACATAGAGTGAATTGTGGAATTCACTCTAGGGCTAAAAGAATTAAAGAAGAGGTCATTACAGCAGTGTAATACCCTTCTCAAAATCAGAATATCAGAAGTAGAGAAGAAAGAATGAATTAAAGAAGAAACAAATTGCATACCAACCTTCTAGAAGAGAAACCGCTGAAGAAACCTGAACAGATGCTTGAGGATCTTCCTTGGCTTCGAAGGAGAGGATCTAGGGCTTATCCCACGTTCTCCCAAGGCTTAAAAACAGATTGAGAGTGAAACACATGGAGTTCCCCCTTTTAAATTGCACAAAGAGTTCAAGAGTTACTAGGGTTTCACCAAACTGACCAAACTGACCCTGTTGGTTGATTGGTTGCCAAAGAGGAAGTTCAAAGGTCGATCCCACACTATCTAGAGGTTTAGAAACATAATGGGAATAGTTTACCACGAAATTAAAAGAAATAAAGCTTTTGAAAACCTTCAAAATAGATATTTACCAACATGCCACTGCCTGGACAACTTGTTCAAAAATAGGGATTTAATGGGCCTAACTTCAATATTTTTGGATGGCCTTCTTTCAACACATCATACTACTTACCTAGTATGGAGGGATGTCTTCAAACCCGGTCCAACTAAGCTTTAGGTCCATCAATCAAGTTCTTCTTCACAAATAAATAGTTCAACACCAAATCAAGTAAGGTTTCCATAAGGAAACACCATCATCAATATCCATGGGTTTTGGGTCAAACACCATATCCTCTACAGAGATGGCCCACAAAGACATCATCCCTCATTTTGGGACATTGGATCAACTCTAAGGGAAAGGTCTGACATGGCTTCCTAAGATTTTAAAAGATAGTAAAACTGAAATCACGGTCAAACTTCAAAGTCAACATTAAACAAAGCCGACTTCACCCAAAACACATCAGGTTTCCGGGCAAGTTTGGGCTGGGTGTCACAAAGTATCAATGCATCTAACTCTATGTATGCTGGTCTCTATGGCAGACATGCTTTAAGCCATAGCACAGTACTCCTTAAGGAAAGTACGCTCACACCCTAAACCATATAAGATATCTTGGGTTCCCTCAACCATTTAAGGTATCTTGGGCAGCCGGTTGGTAATGGGTCCTGCATCCCTCTCGGACAAACCATGGAAGGGGTTAAGTCAACACACTCTCTCACAACCATTTGGCATAAGTACTGGTGCATGTCAGGGAAAAGCCTAGCCCAATGCAAGTCATCTACTTAGTTACATCAAGTCAGTTCCAGATACTTCCATTCCTCCCCTCTCGGGATCCTTTCCGGTATCCTTCACACTAGAGTCACGGATATTACTCACCGGACTCATCAACCCTATTGGTTATCCACATATGGTAAACGGGAAGCTCTCATGTCCCCTCACGGATATAACTCACCGGTCTCGAGCTCCCATGAGCCCAAGTCTAGCCATATGCAACCCTCCAATAAATGGCCCCCACAATGTGATTCCAGTCCTCTCACGGATGTAACTCACCGGTCTTGAGTGCCCGTGAATCCCCATTGCTACCACGGGTCGTTCGGTCTCAATACCCTTCCGAATTGGGTCTGATATAACAGGGGTGTATCCTAGCCAAACACTGCTAGACATCCCTAGGTATGACAACCATTGATTTGGGAAAGTGTCGATGGGCAACCCCGGAAACATCCCATACTATTTCCGATAATGTCCAAGGACAGAAGTGTCAAAAGGACACCTCCCAATCCCAAACAAAACTTAATCAAACACATTCTCAAATCAGTCATGACATACACAACCAGTAGTTCATCATATACAAGAGAATGTAAAAGCAACATCAGATTAAGCAGTAATAAGTAATTCATATAACATAAATAATGAAAAAGATGATATAAACAAGTGCTACTGTTCCCGCTGTAGGAGATCGGAATTAAAATACAGTAACAGTAGGTAATCTCATAGTTTCATAAAGTAGAAACCAAAGAACAAGCAATCTACGTAGTTAAGGAATTAACTGTCCTTACCTTCTAACTCGAATAGAAACTTAAAGAATCAAGTATGATCTTGACAAAACCTGAGAAGACAGTCCTAAACAAGTGCACACAGCATGTTAGGAAAGATGCATAAAGGAAAAGATCATAAATCAATCGAAACAGACCAAGATTGAGGTTGCTGTACTCATTGGTTGATTGATTGGTCTGCTGGACCAGTCGACCAATGAGTCGACCAATGTAGACAGTGGCCTGCAAGAATCCGAATTTTGAGAATCCAGAACCGAATTCGATGGTTCAAAAGGGTACAGATCAGAGGGGAATTATCATGGTAGTATTCTAGGGTATTGAGGACATTAATCATAGATCAAAACAAGTTCTCAAGTTACAACCTAGAAATCATGAGGTTAACCTAATTAGGTTGAACATAGGTTAGGAGGGAAAAAAAATAGAAAAATTAAAGATAATGAACTAGGATATGAAAGAATTCAGATCTATTAAAGAAAACATAATAATTGGGTTAACATGATCAACAAGGGGGTTCCTGGGTTTGATCCAAGAAAATTAGGGTTTCACCCTTTTTGGTTCCCTCGGAAAATAATTGTGAGATCTGGATGAACAAAGACAAATCAAAACAGGAAAATATAGATGATTAAGTTTTAGGTTAACACAATGTCACCCAAAAAGGATTTCCCTTTCACAAGGTAGGTTACCAAAAGTTCTCCAGACAATCACACAGGTTAGGGTTTCAAAGGATTAGGGTTAGGTTTTCAAGAATTCAACAGGCAGGGTTTAAGATCATGAGTCTTAAAGAATATGGTGAGATCAGAGAATTGATGATTACAAGAGTGCTTTATCATCTTTCTGATCTCAATGAAGAACAGAATAAAAGAAAGAAATCAGAGATAGAAGAGAGAGTGAGTGAAATCATACCTTTGCCGTAGGAAGATGAAGAATTCTTCAAGTCTTTGCGAGAAATCACCAAAGAATGCAAGGGAATGGGTTAGATTAGGGTTCTAACTCGTTCCAGAGGCTTAGGAGGCAGAGGAGGCGGAGTATTCCCAAGATTAGACTTAAATAGAAGAGACAAAATTCAAATTTCAAAAACAGAATCAATTGGTCGATTGATTGATCGATTGGTCCAATCGACCAATGAGTCGACCAATCAAGACAGCAACTTCAAAACAGGGAATTGAAGGCTCAGATCAAGTCCAAACATCAAGGGGTTTTGCACACACCTAGAGTGACATACCTAGGAGTTAGAAATGCCTTCGAACCAATACAGAGACCACTCCAAGACCATCAACTAATCCAATCTTCATCCGGGTGCAGTTTCCACCATTGGGACACTAGCATCAACACTCATGGATTCCAATCCAGCCATCAAGTCTTCAACAGAAATGGCCCAAAGATGTCTTCTTGCCTTACTTCGGGTCACTGAACCTACAAATAACAAAGTTTCCGGATTAGGGTCAGGGCTGGGTTTCACATTCTCCCCCCCTTAAAGAAATTTCGTCCCCAAAATTGAAAGCGTACCTGTGCTTCCAAAGAGGTGAGGAAACTTCTCCCTCATATCTTCTTCCTTCTCCCAAGAAGCTTCTTCAGGGGTATGGTCCTTCCAACGAATCTTTACCAAAGGGATGGTGCGATTCCGCAATTGCTTGTCCTTCTTATCCAAAATTTCAGCTGGCTCTTCATCATAGGTAAGATCAGCAATAAGTCCTTCAGTGCTTGCCTGTAAGACATGTTCCGGATTTTCGACATATTTCCGGAGCATCTAAATGTGGAACACATTATGCACAGCAGCAATAGCCGGAGGTAATGCCAATCGATAAGCAACAGGTCCAACCTTTTCCAAAATCTCAAAAGGTCCAATGAAACGAGGGCTAAGCTTTCCTTTAACATTAAATCTCATCACACCCTTCATTGGTGAAACCTTCAAGAAAATTTTCTCTCCAATTTGAAATTCCAGATCAGTCCTTCTCTTGTCAGCATAGGATTTCTGTCTTGAGTGGGCAGACTTAATCCTTTCTCTTATCATATCCACCTTTTCTCTTGTTCAAGCAACGATAGGCATGGCTCCGTTTAAGGCTTTGTATGGTTGCACTTGTAGAACACCATTGTATTGGACTGAGACGGGTGAAAGAAAAGTCTTGGGTCCTGAAATGATTGAAGCTACAAGCGCAATGGTGGATATGATAAGAGAAAGGATTAAGTCTACCCAGTCATGACAGAAATCTGTTGCTGACAAGAGAAGGACTGATCTGGAATTTCAAATTGGAGAGAAAATTTTCTTGAAGGTTTCACCAATGAAGGGTGTGATGAGATTTAATGTTAAAGGAAAGCTTAGCCCTCGTTTCATTGGACCTTTTGAGATTTTGGAAAAGGTTGGACCCGTTGCTTATCGATTGGCATTACCTCCGGCTATTGTTGCTGTGCATAATGTGTTCCACATTTTGATGCTCCGGAAATATGTTGAAAATCCAGAACATGTCTTACAGCAAGCGCCTGAAGGACTTAGTGCTGATCTTACCTATGATGAAGAGCCAGCTGAAATTTTGGATAAGAAGGACAAGCAATTGCGGAATCGCACCATCCCTTTGGTAAAGATTCGTTGGAAGGACCATACCCTTGAAGAAGCTTCTTGGGAGAAGGAAGAAGATATGAGGGAGAAGTTTCCTCACCTCTTTGGAAGCACAGGTACGCTTTCAATTTCGAGGACGAAATTTCTTTAAGGGGGGGAGAATGTGAAACCCAGCCCTGACCCGAATCCGGAAACTTTGTTATTTGTAGGTCCAGTGACCCGAAGTAAGGCAAGAAGTCATCTTTGGGCCATTTTTGTTGAAGACTTGATGGCTGGATTGGAATCCATGAGTGTTGATGCTAGTGTCCCAATGGTGGAAACTGTACCCGGATGAAGATTGGATTAGTTGATGGTCTTGGAGTGGTCTCTGTATTGGTTCGAAGGCATTTCTAACTCCTAGGTATGTCACTCTAGGTGTGTGCAAAACCCCTTGATGTTTGGACTTGATCTGAACCTTCAATTCCCTGTTTTGAAGTTGCTGTCTTGATTGGTCGACTCATTGGTCGATTGGACCAATCGACCAATTGATTCTATTTTTGAAATTGGAATCCTGTGTCTTCTATTTAAGTCTAATCTCGGGAATACTCCGCCTCCTCTGCCTCCTAAGCCTCTGGAACGAGTTAGAACCCTAATCTAACCCATTCCCTTGCATTCTTTGGTGATTTCTCGCAAAGACTTGAAGAATTCTTCATCTTCCTATGGCAAAGGTATGATTTCACTCACTCTCTCTTCTATCTCTGATTTCTTTCTTGTATTATGTTCTTCATTGAGATCAGAAAGATGATGAAGCACTCTTGTAATCATCAATTCTCTGATCTCACCATATTCTTTAAGACTTGTGATCATCATCATGATCTTAAACCCTGCCTGTTGAATTCTTGAAAACCTAACCCTCATCCTTTGAAACCCTAACTTGTGTGATTGTCTAGAGAACTTTTGGTAACCTACCTTGTGAAAGGGAAATCCATTTTGGGTGACATTGTGTTAACCTAAAACTTAATCATCTATATTTTCCTGTTTTGATTTGTCTTTGTTCATCCAGATCTCACAATTATTTTCCAAGGGAACCAAAAAGGGTGAAACCCTAATTTTCTTGGATCAAACCCAGGAACCCCCTTGTTGATCATGTTAACCCAATTATTATGTTTTCTTTAATAGATCTGAATTCTTTCATATCCTAGTTCATTATCTTTAATTTTTCTATTTTTTTTCCCTCCTAACCTAAGTTCAACCTAATTAGGTTAACCTCATGATTTCTAGGTTGTAACTTGAGAACTTGTTTTGATCTATGATTGATGTCCTCTATACCCTAGAATACTACCATGATAATTCCCCTCTGATCTGTACCCTTTTGAACCATTGAATTCGGTTCTGGATTCTCAAAATTCTGATTCTTGCAGGCCACTGTCTGCATTGGTCGACTGGTCCAGCAGACCAATCAATCGACCAATGAGTACAGCAACCTCAATCTTGGTCTGTTTCGATTGATTTATGATCTTTTCCTTATGCATCTTTCCTAACATGTTGTGTGCACTTGTTTAGGACTGTCTTCTCAGGTTTTATCAAGATCATACTTGATTCTTTAAGTTTCTATTCGAGTTAGAAGGTAAGGACAGTTAATTCCTTAACTATGTAGATTGCTTGTTCTCTGGTTTCTACTTTATGAAACTATGAGATTACCTACTGTTATTGTATTTTAATTCTAATCTCCTACTGTGGGAACAGTAGCACTTGTTTATATCATCTTTTTCATTATTTATGTTATATGAATTACTTATTACTGCGTAATCTGATGTTACTTTTACATTCTCTTGTATATGATGAACTACTGGTTGTGTATGTCATGACTGATCTGAGAATGTGTTTAATTAAGTTTGGTTTGGGAGGTGTCCTTTTGACACTTCTGTCCTTGGACATTATCAGAAATAGTATGGGATGTTTCCAGGGTTGCCCATCGACACTTTCCCGAATCAATGGTTGTCATACCTAGGGATGTCTAGCAGTGTTTGGCTAGGATACACCCCTGTTATATCAGACCCGATTCGGAAGGGTATTGAGACCGAACGACCCGTGGTAGCAATGGGGATTCACGGGCACTCAAGACCGGTGAGTTATATCTGTGAGAGGACGGGAATCACATTGTGGGGACCATTTATTGGAGGGTTGCATATGGCTAGACTTGGGCTCATGGGCGCTCGAGACCGGTGAGTTATATCTGTGAGGGGATATGAGAGCTTCCCGTTTACCATATGTGGATAACCAATAGGGTTGATGAGTCCGGTGAGTAATATCCGTGACTCTAGTGTGAAGGATACCGGAAAGGATCCCGAGAGGGGAGGAATGGAAGTATCTGGAACTGACTTGATGTAACTAAGTAGATGACTTGCATTGGGCTAGGCTTTTCCTTGACATGCGCCAGTACTTATGCCAAATGGTTGTGAGAGAGTGTGTTGACTTAACCTCTACCATAGTTTGTCCGAGAGGGATGCAGGACCCATTACCAACCGGCTGCCCAAGATACCTTAAATGGTTGAGGGAACCCAAGATATCTTATATGGTTGATGGTGTGAGGGACTTTCCTTAAGAAGTACGGTGCTGTGACTTAAAGCATGTCTGCCATAGAGACCAGCATACATAGAGTTAGATGCATTCATACTTTGTCTGTTTCATACTGCATTGCATCATGTTATGTTTTGCCACATGTTATCTATGATGTTATGGATTAACTACCTTACTGTGTTTCTTCGAAACTCATTCCTTTTGTATATTTCTTTTTGTTGGATTATCCTACAGATATAGATTATCATGACGAGCAGTACAACGAAGCACAAGTTGATGAAGCGTATTACACGCAAAGTGCTGGCAACGATCAAGATTACTTTGATGATTCCCCGGCGGATCAAGCTGCGCACTACTTTTGAGAACTGCATAGAGTTAGAACGGATTCATTGGATTGACGAAGTCCACACTTATGAAGACGTTATCTATAAACTAGAAGACGCTTGATTTTAGTTTATTTCTTAGTACATTTGTTTCAGTTGTAATTCCTTTTTATTTTCATACTACGTTCCGCTATTTTTGGTGAAGTGAGTTTCTGCCTCACTTTACTCCTTTTTGATATCATTGGATATCTGGTATCTTTCTGCACTCTGATTATACTGATTATTCATTTTGTTTTGAACCTTGTTTATAATATTAAACCTTGATTTATTTCCTGTTTATGATTATGTTATTGTATATGTGGGAGGATGATTTCCTCAATACTTGATCTTCGGGGCTGTGGATCACACTCTCGGGTATGCCAGTTAGGGTACCGGCCGGGAGGATTTGTCTTTGTTTATCTAGATCTCACAATTATTTTCCGAGGGAACCAAAAAGGGTGAAACCCTAATTTTCTTGGATCAAACCCAGGAACCCCCTTGTTGATCATGTTAACCCAATTATTATGTTTTCTTTAATAGATCTGAATTCTTTCATATCCTAGTTCATTATCTTTAATTTTTCTATTTTTTTCCCTCCTAACCTATGTTCAACCTATTTAGGTTAACCTCATGATTTCTAGGTTGTAACTTGAGAACTTGTTTTGATCTATGATTGATGTCCTCTAAACCCTAGAATACTACCATGATAATTCCCCTCTGATTTGTACCCTTTTGAACCATCGAATTCGGTTCTGGATTCTCAAAATTCGGATTCTTGTAGGCCACTGTCTGCATTGGTCGACTGGTTCAGCAGACCAATCAATCGACCAATGAGTACAGCAACCTCAATCTTGGTCTGTTTCGATTGATTTATGATCTTTTCCTTTATGCATCTTTCCTAACATGTTGTGTGCACTTGTTTAGGACTGTCTTCTCAGGTTTTGTCAAGATCATACTTGATTCTTTAAGTTTTTATTCGAGTTAGAAGGTAAGGACAGTTAATTCCTTAACTACATAGATTACTTGTTCTCTGGTTTCTACTTTGTGAAACTATGAGATTACCTATTGTTGTTGTACTTTAATTCTGATCTCCTACTGTGAGAACAGTAGCACTTGTTTATATCATCTTTTTCATTATTCATGTTATATGAATTACTTATTACTGTTTAATCTGATTTTACTTTTACATTCTCTTTTATATGATGAACTACTGGTTGTGTATGTCATGACTGATCTGAGAATGTGTTTGATTAAGTTTGGTTTGGGATTGCGAGGTGTCCTTTTGACACTTCTGTCCTTGGACATTACCGGAAATAGTATGGGATGTTTCCGGGGTTGCCCATCGACACTTTCTCGAATCATTGGTTATCATACCTAGGGATGTCTAGCAGTGTTTGGCTAGGTTATACCCCTGTTATATCAGACCCGATTCGGAAGGGTATTGAGACCGAACGTCCCGTGGCAGCAATGGGGATTCACGGGCACTCAAGACCGGTGAGTTATATCCGTGAGAGGATGAGAATCACATTGTGGGGGCCATTTATTGGAGGGTTGCATATGGCTGGACTTGGGCTCATGGGTGCTCGAGACCGGTGAGTTATATTCGTGAGAGGACATGAGAGCTTCCCGTTTACCATATGTGGATAACCAATAGGGTTGATGAGTCCGGTGAGTAATATCCGTGACTCTAGTGGAAAGGATACCGGAAAGGATCCCGAGAGGGGAGGAATGGAAGTATCTGGACCTGACTTGATGTAACTGATGACTTGCATTGGGCTAGGCTTTTCCCTGACATGCGCCGGTACTTATGCCAAATGGTTGTGAGAGAGTGTGTTGACTTAACCCCCTACCATGGTTTGTTCGAGAGGGATGCCCGGACCCACTACCAACAGGAGCCGTATGCGTGACCTACCCAAAGAATTACGGTGCTATGACTTAAAGCATGCCTACCAAAACAGGAGGATGATCTTAAATCATTCCCATGACTAATCCTTCTATCCCTGCTGTTCTAGAGTGGATCTCCATACACTCTATAACCTTGTGAATTCTCCACATGATGATTTCGAAGAGAAATCAAGTGTGATCTTCATGATTTATTATTCCTTATAATTGTTTCAAGACTTCAAGCTTTTCATCTCCTATTCTTCAATCAAAGATTTGTAATCTCTCTTGTGTTGTATTGATCTACTCTTGCCATGATTTATTCTTTGAGATTGAGATTATGAAGAAGATGTTGCATCCTTGCAACATATTGATCCTTGCAACCATCTCCTCTACAATCTCCTTTCATTCTTAAAGCTTTATGATCTTCATATTAATTTTCGCCATGATCCTTGTAAAATCTTCATGAAGCCATTATCATACTTTCGATTTGATTTCAAAGCATGTCAGATATATTCCTTGTCTCCTTACATAAGACTTATTGTTATTTGTTTTCCGTGGACTTTGGG
Organism: Hakea prostrata; assembly: GCF_041222555.1. Classification (NCBI taxonomy): domain Eukaryota; kingdom Viridiplantae; phylum Streptophyta; class Magnoliopsida; order Proteales; family Proteaceae; genus Hakea; species Hakea prostrata. The sequence continues at coordinate 43,831,955 of NC_142600.1, forward strand.
AAAAGGAAGCCAAGATAATAGGAAAGTACCCCTGCCTTTTTGAAACTTAGCACTCTCCCAATTTCGAGGACGAAATTATTTTAAGGGGGGGGGAGAATGTGAAATCCAGCCCAAACCTAGCCAGGGCACCCTATCTGTTTTGGGTAAAGAAAGGTTAGTTTAAATGTTACACCTTAAAGTTGGACCTTGATTTGATCTTAGCTTGTTGCTTGTAGACCCTTTTGGTTGATGATTTGGTGTCGGAACCCAAGCCCATGGACATTGTCGATAATGCCCCTCACTTGAGAGCATTGTCAGTGTTAGTTTTGAATCTGCGCACCGAAGAAGGGTGAATTAGTTGAAATACCTAATGAACTCCTGTTCTCAATCTGAAGGTATTTCCCAAAACTAGACTTCTTTATGGACTTTTAGGAGAAAACCCCACTCAATTTGACCCCATATAACTTTCCAAATCCCTGTCCGAAGTTGCTGAACTATGTCTGGCAAATCCTGCTTGCGCATCGAAGAAGGTGAGCCTAGTTGGTGGACCTAATAAACTCCAATTCTTGATCTGAAAGTATTTATAGAAACTAGACTTCTTGATTGACTCGTAGAAGAAAACCTCACTCAATTTGACCCTGTATAGCCCTCCGAATCCTTGTTTGAACCTTTTCTGTCTGATTGGTCGACTCATTGGTCAACTGGTCCAGCAGACCAATCAATCGACCAATGAGTTCTGTTTTTGCTAATTAGGTCGTGGCTGCTCTATTTAAGTCCAAATCTCGGGATTACTTCGCCTCCTATGCCTCCTAAGCCTCTGGAACGAGTTAGAACCCTAATCTAATCAATTCCCTTTCATTCCTTGGTGATCTCTCACAAGACTTGAAGTAATCTTCTTCCTCTCGCATCAAAGGTATGTCTACTCTCTTTTCTTTCATCTCCATCTCTGATTTTCTTTCTTTAATCTGTTCATGGCTGAGATCAGGAAGTAGATGATGCACTCTTGCAACCATCCACTCCATGATCTCATCTTGCTCCTTGAGATCTATGATCATCATCATGATCTCAACCCCAGCCAGTTGAATTCTTGAAACCCTAACCTTTGAAACCCTAACTTTGTGTGGTTATCATGAGAACCTTTTTGGTAACCCCCATATGAGGGAAACCTCATGGGTAATGTGAAGGTTGGTCTAAATTCAATATTCTTTAATTCTTCTTGTTGTAATTGGCCTATCATCAATTCCCTCCCTCCTGCGATCATAACCTTTTCCTGAAAGCCATAAAGGTTGAAACACTAGTTTCTTGGGTTAGATCAAGAACCCATCTTTTGACCATGACTTGATGATTTAATCTTCCCATAATGTTTCTATTAACCTAAACCATAATTTCTATGATTTCTTGTTATTTTCTTGATAACAATCATTCCCTCTCTTTCCGTGATCATAACCTTTTCATGAGAGCCATAAAGGTTAAAACCCTAGTTTCTTGGGTCAAATCAAGAACCCATATTTTTACCATGACTTGATGATTTTATCTTCCCATATGATTCTAATACATCCTAGGAAGTTCCCCTTCGAATTTCGGATCAATCCGACTTCAAACGAAGAAGTTATGGCCAAAACAGTTTTCACTATCCCGTACTGACTCGATTGGTCGACTGGGTCAGTAGACCAATCAATCGACCAATGAAGTCAATAGCTTCAATTTTCGCTCAGTTTGATTCGTTTGCTCTTCGATCTTTTAGGCATCTTTCCTAATGTTATATCTATGATTGTTAGGGGTTTATTTGCTAAGTTTGGAGCCTCTCTCTTTGATCTTTGGATTATCTTCGGCGATAATCAAGGTAAGGATAGTTAATTCCTTAACTACGTAGATTGCTTGTTCTCTGGTTTCTACTTTATGAAACTATGAGACTACCTACTGTTATTGTATTTTAATTCTGATCTCCTACTGTGGGAACAATAGCACTTGTTTATATCATCTTTTTCATTATTTATGTTATATGAATTACTTATTACTGCTTAATCTGATGTTGCTTTTACATTCTCTTTTATATGATGAACTACTGGTTGTGTATGTCATGACTGATCTGAGAATGTGTTTGATTAAGTTTGGTTTGGGATTGGGAGGTGTCCTTTTGATACTTCTGTCCTTGGACATTATCGAAAATAGTATGGGATGTTTCCGAGGTTGCCCATCGACACTTTCCCGAATCAATGGTTGTCATACCTAGGGATGTCTAGCAGTGTTTGGCTAGGATACACCCCTGTTATATCAGACCCGATTCGGAAGTGTATTGAGACCGAACGACCCGTGGTAGCAATGAGGATTCACGGGCGCTCAAGACCGGTGAGTTATATCCATGAGAGGACAGGAATCACATTGTGGGGACCATTTATTGGAAGGTTACATATGGCTAGACTTGGGCTCATGGGCGCTCGAGTCCAGTGAGTTATATCCGTGAGGGGACATGAGAGCTTCCAGTTTACCATATGTGGATAACCAATAGGGTTGATGAGTCCGGTGAGTAATATCCGTGACTCTAGTGTGAAGGATACCGGAGAGGATCTCGAGAGCGGAGGAATGGAAGTATCTGGAACTGACTTGATGTAACTAAGTAGATGACTTGCATTGGGCTAGGCTTTTCCCTGACATGCGCCAGTACTTATGCCAAATGGTTGTGAGAGAGTGTGTTGACTTAACCCCCTACCATGGTATGTCCGAGAGGGATGCAGGACCCATTACCAACCGGCTGCCCAAGATACCTTAAATGGTTGAGGGAACCCAAGATATCTTATATGGTTGAGGGTGTGAGCGGACTTTCCCTAAGAAGTACGGTGTTATGACTTAAAGCATGTCTACCATAGAGACCACCATATATGGAGTTAGATGCATACATACATTATCTGTTTCATATTGCATTGCATCTTGTTATGTTCTGCCACATGTTATTTATGTTGTTATGGATTAACTTGCCTTACTGAGTTTCTTTCGAAACTCATTCCTTTTTTTTGGACAATCTATTGTTAGACTTCTCTACAGGTTCGGATTTCTTTGACGGTACGTATGAGGAAGCACAAGGTGAAGAAGAAGAAGATGAAAACTGAAGAGCAAGAAGAGCTGACTGAAGATGTGCATTAGATTTCTTTTGTTTCTTCTAGACTTATCTTTTACTTTACTTGTATTAGCTTAGAGCTTTATTTAGATTTCGATCTACCTTCCGCATATGTTTGTGGAGTATATTTCCGCTATACTCTACAGTTGTCTTTTGATTTGGTATCTTGTTATTCCGCGCTCTGATATTCTATAGTGATCCTTCTGAGATCCTTTCTTGACTTTTATTATAAATTACTTGAACATTATGATTTGTTCTTGCTTTTGATTATATTATTGTGTGAAATGGATATGATCGTTCCGATACCATTCTGTCACGTCCTCCCAGCCGGTACCCTAACTGGCATACCCGAGAGTGTGATCCACAACCCTAAAGATCAAGTTTAAGAACGATCATATCCATTTCGCACAATAACATAATCAAAAGCAAGAACAAATCATAATGTTCAAGTAATTTATAATAAAAGTCAAGAAAGGATATCAGAAGGATCACTATAGAATATCAGAGTACGGAATAACAAGATACCAAATCAAAAGACAACTGTAGAGTATAGCTGAAATATACCCTACAAACACATGCGGAAGATAGATCGAAATCTAAATAAAGCTCTAAGCTAATACAAGTAAAGTAAAAGATAAGTCTAGAAGAAACGAAAGAAATCTAATCCACATCTTCAATCAGCTCTTCTTCTCCGTCAGTCTTCATCTTCTTCACCTTGTGATTCCTCATACATACCGTCAAAGAAATCCGAACTTGTAAAGAAGTCTAACAACAGATTGTACAAAAAAAAGGAATGAGTTTCAAAAGAAACTCAATAAGGCAAGTTAATCCATAACAACATAAATAACATGGAAGCAAACCATAACAAGATGCAATGCAATATGAAACAAGTAATGTATGTATGCATCTAAACTCTATATATGATGGTCTCTATGGTAGACATGCTTTAAGTCATAGCACCGTACTTCTTTGGGTAGGTCACGCATAAGGCTCCTTTTGGTAGTGGGTCCGGGCATCCCTGTCACATCCTCCCAGCCGGTACCCTATCTGGGATACTCGAGAGTGTGATCCACAGCCCAAAGATCAAGTATCGAGTAATCAACCTCCCACATAAACAATAACATAATCATGAACAATAATAATAAAAGTGCGGAAGATAAACCATAGATCCAAATAAGGAAAGAATGAGTCATATATAAATCAGAGTACTAGATATAGTTAGTGTCTAAGACAGATAAGTAAAGTGAGGCAAAATCCCACTCTACAACCAGCGGAAAAGTAGTTCTAAAAGAGAATAAGCAAGACAAAATCTAATCCCAGTAGCAGGTACAATGGGTAACTAAATTGTTCTCAACTTTATAGACAACATCCCTATAAGTATAAATCTCATAAACAGCACAAAGGCGCTTCCACTCAATGGTCGGACTAAGCATCGTACGGAGCATAACCACTCGCGGGATCTTCAGTGTAATTGTTGTAACCGCAATCACCTTCCTGGAGATATGCCTCTTCTCCTTGCGCTTCTTCATAAGGGCCGTCATAATATTCAGTACCTGTAGAATAGTCTAACAAACATTGTACAATAAAGGAATGAGTTTCAAAGAAACTCAGTAAGGCAGTTAAATCCATATTAACATAAATGGCAGGATTTCAGAACAAACATAAATGCAATATGGTATGAGACAAACAATGAATGAATGAATCTAACTCTACATATGCTGGTCTCTATTGGCAGACATGCTTTAAGTCATAGCACCGTACTTCTTTAGGAAGGTCTCAATCACTCATCATCAGTTGGTAATGGGTCCGGCATCCCTCGGGACATTCCATGGCTGGGGGTATAGGTCACCGCTCTCTCACATCACCATTGGTCTAAGTACCGGCGCATGTCAGGGTAAAGCCTAGCCAAATGCAAGTCTTCTACTTAGTTACATCAAGTCAGATCCAGATACGTCCATTCCTCGTCCCTGACGATCCTTTCCGGTATCCTTCACACTAGAGTCCTCATAGTCCCCGACTACGGACTCATCAACCCTCTTGGTCATCCACATATGGTAAACGGGAAGCTCTCACGTCCTCTCACAGGTTGGTTACCGGTCTTAAGCGCCCGTGAGCCCAAGTCTAACCATATGCAACCCTACCAATAAATGGCCCCCACAATGTGATTCCTGTCCTCTCACGGGTTGATTACCGGTCTTGAGCGCCCATGAATCCCCATTGCTACCATGGGTCGTTCGGTCTCAATACCCCTCCGATTAGGGTCTGACATAACGGGACATCCTAGCCAAACACTACTAGACAATCCTAGATATGTCATCCAACAGTTTAGGAAGGTGTCCAGAGGGCATCTCCAGAAACATCCCATAATATTCCCGTAGTAGTCCAAGGACAGAAGTGTCAAAAGGACACCTCTCCTTTCCAAACCATACTTAAGCATACACATGCATCAATTCATATCATCACATATATGGTAACTTCATATATGGAAAGAAATCAATAATTACAATCAACTTGTATATAATTGGTAAGTAAATCATACATGAATCAATTAACATAAACAAGTAATGCTACTGTAATCAAGATTATGCAACAGTAGTATATCATTGTAAGAATCTAATTAAGGAAACAAATCAATGATATTCAAATATAGAAACTAGATTCATGCTATCTATGTAATTAAGGAAATAACCATCCTTACCTTTTATAACTCGCAAAGGAATCCTAAGAAATCAAGTAAGATCTTGACAAACTTGAGAAGAAGGTCCTAAACAAGTGTACACAACATATTAGGAAAGATCCCTAATAGAAAAGTTACCAAATCATCCACAACAAACCAATTCTGGAGTTGCTGTACTCATTGGTCGAGTGGATTGGTCGAGTGGTCCAGTCGACCAATGCAGACAGTAGCCCAAAAAAACAGAGTTTTAAGATATAAAATCCGAATTTGGTGGTTCAAAAGGGTACTAATCAAGGGGTAAACTACATTAGTAGTATCCTAACATATAGGGGATCTCAAAACACTAATCAAATCAAGTCATCAAGATCCAAATTAGGAAACAAAAAGTTAACATAATTAGATCAATCATGGATCTTGAAGAATTCAAGATAGAAATCGAAGACAAGAACAATAGGAGAATGGATCATTGCTTCAGGTAAAGGTATCATGAAAAGCATACTTAGATCTTCAAGAAAATAGACCTAAGAGCATAAATCTAAATAAGGAAACAAAACCTATCATATATGTAACTATCATGATTCATGAAGAAAACATGGTATGGTAGAAGAGAAACAACTAGAGATTGATAGATCATGGATCATGAAAAGAAAACACAGCAATTGACTACTAACATGATCAATATAGAAGATCCAAGGAGATCAGAATTCAAATCAAAAGTTAAACAAAGACTAGATCATGGTTTGATCATGATTCCTTCAAAAGCTTGCAATGATCATGGTTAAGATCATTGTTTTAGCCATTAATCCTTAGGAAGATCATGAGAGACAAGTCCAGAGATGTTTGCAACAGAGAATGCAGCATCTCCTCTACTGTCTCAACTCAAAAAGGAAAGAAACACAGAGATGGAGGAGAAGAAGAGAGTGTAGACATACCTTTGATGCAAAAGGAAGAGTTTTGACGAAGATCCGTCAAGAAAATCACCAAGGATGCAAGGGAGATGACTTGCAGAGGTCTTTGGTTAGTTCCAAAGAGTTTGGAGGCAGCAAATACGAAGTAGACTCGAGATTGGACTTAAATAGAGCAAGCAAGACCTAATTGCCAAAGACAGCACCCATTGGTCGAGTGGATTGGTCGACTGGTCCAGTCGACCAATGCAGACAGCAATTCCAAAACAGGGAATTGAAGGCCCAGATCAAATCCAATCCTAAAGGGGTTTTGCACACATATCAAGTGACTTACCTAATAGGTAGAAATGCCTTCAAACCATGATAGAGAGCACTCCAAGTCCATCAACTAATCCGATCTTCATCAAGATTCAGTTTCCATAAATAGAACTTCATCATCAACTCTCATGGATTCAAAGCCAGACAACAAGTCCTCCACTGGGATGGCCCAAGGCTGACTTCTTACTTTACTTCGGGTCACTGGACCTACAAATAACAAGGTTTCCGGGTCAAGGTTAGGGCTGGGTTTTACAATCCCTCTCGGACAAACCATGGTAGGGGGTTAAGTCAACACAATCTCTCACAACCATTTGGCATAAGTACCGGCGCATGTCAGGGAAAAGCCTAGCCCAGTGCAACTCATCTACTCAGTTACATCAAGTCAGTTCCAGATACTTCCATTCCTCCCCTCTCGGGATCCTTTCCGGTATCCTTCACACTGGAGTCACGGATATTACTCACCGGACTCATCAACCCTATTGGTTATCCACATATGGTAAACAGGAAGCTCTCATGTCCTCTCACGGATATAACTCACCGGTCTCGAGCACCCATGAACCCAAGTCTAGCCAAATGCAACCCTCCAATAAATGGCCCCCACAATGTGATTCCCGTCCTCTCACGGATATAACTCACGTGTCTTGAGCGCCCGAGAATCCCCATTGCTACCACGGGTCGTTCGGTCTCAATACCCTTCTGAATCGGGTCTGATATAACAGGGTACAACCTAGCCAAACACTACTAGACAGCCCTAGGTATGACAATCAATGATTCGGGAAAGCGTCGATGGGCATCTTTGGAGAACATCCCATACTATTCCCTCTGATGTCCAAGGACATAAGTGTCAAAAGGACACCTCCCAATCCCAAACCAAACTTAATCAAACACATTCTCAGATCAGTCATGACATACACAACCAGTAGTTCATCATATAAAAGAGAATGTAAAAGCAACATCAGATTAAGCAGTAATAAGTAATTCATATAACATAAATAATGAAAAAGATGATATAAACAAGTGCTACTGTTCCCACAGTAGGAGATCAGAATTAAAATACAATAACAGTAGGTAATCTCATAGTTTCATAAAGTAGAAACCAGAGAACAAGCAATCTACGTAGTTAAGGAATTAACTGTCCTTACCTTGATTATCGTCGAAGATAATCCAAAGATCAAAGAGAGAGGCTCCAAACTTAGCAAATAAACCCCTAACAATCATAGATATAACATTAGGAAAGATGCCTAAAAGATTGGAGAGCAAACGAATCAAACTGAGCGAAAATTGAAGCTACTGACTTCATTGGTCGATTGATTGGTCTACTGACCCAGTCGACCAATCAGTCGACCAATCGAGTCAGTACGGGATAGTGAAAATTGTTTTGGCCATAACTTCTTCGTTTGAAGTCGGATTGATCCGAAATTCGAAGGGGAACTTCCTAGGATGTATTAGAATCATATGGGAAGATAAAATCATCAAGTCATGGTAAAAGTATGGGTTCTTGATTTGACCCAAGAAACTAGGGTTTCAACCTTTATGGCTCTCATGAAAAGGTTATGTTCACGGAATGAGAGGGAATGATTGTTATCAAGAAAATAACAAGAAATCATAGAAATTCTGGTTTAGGTTAATAGAAACATTATGGGAAGATTAAATCATCAAGTCATGGTCAAAAGATGGGTTCTTGATCTAACCCAAGAAATTAGGGTTTCAACCTTTATGGCTCCAATGAAAAGGTTAGGGAGAATAAAGATTTACCCTAAGGGAAAGAGAAAAAAAGAATGCACAATCAGAAAAGGTGTTGGGAAGTTTCCAACAGATAAAAGAACATTAGGGTCTCAGATATGGTTACCTCTCATAAGAGTTACCCATAATTAACTCTCACAAAAACAACCCAAGATAGATAAAGGAACGTCTCATTAGTATTTCAAAATCAAGAATGGAATTAGGAAGAGTCTACCAATGAGAGAAAATAAGGTTCTCAATTAAAGTGAAAGGAAACAAATTCTAATCATACGATTAGGGATTTACTAACAAGGATATGTGTATCCCACAGATAGACTAGGGAGAATAAAGATTCACCCTAGGGCAAAGAATTTACAATCAAGAAAGGTTTTGGGGAGGGTCCAATGAATTAACATAAATAAAAAGGTTCCCAAATTGGTTAACCTCTCATAAGGGTTACCCAAGAATTTCCCCTCAAAATCTCTCCCTTTTGGCTAGGGTTGAGATCATGACGATGATCATAGATCTCAAAGGATGGAATGAGATCATGGAATAGATGGTTGCAAGATTGCAGCATCTTCTTCCTGGTCTTAATCAAGAACAAGAACGAAGAAAGAATAATTTAGAAATCCTAATTAGGTTAAACATGGATCATGAAGAAAATATAGTATGATCAAGGATAAAGAATTAAAGATTGATAGGTTACAATTCTAGTAAGGAAAACACATTGATTGGATGTTAACAAGATCAAACTAAGGGTTCTCGGTTTGATCCAAGAAGTTAGGGTTTCACATTTTTTTGGCTTGCAGGAAAAGGTTGAGATCGCAGGAGGGAGGGAATTAATGATTGTCCAATTAAAACAAGAAAATCATAGAAGGTCAAGTTTAGATTAACATAAATATGACCCATGAGGTTTCCCTCACATGGGAGGTTATCAAAGGTTCTCCGGATGATCACACAAGGTCAGGGTTTCAAAGGTCAGGGTTTCAAGAATTCAACTGGCTGGGGTTGAGATCATGATGATGATCATAGATCTCAAGGAACAAGATGAGATCATGGAGTGGATGGTTGCAAGAGTGCATCATCTTCTTCCTGATCTCAGCCAAGAACAGATTAAAGAAAGAAAATCAGAGATGGAGAAGAAAGAAAAGAGAGTAGACATACCTTTGATGCGAGAGGAAGAAGATTACTTCAAGTTTTGTGAGAGATCACCAAGGAATGCAAGGGAATTGATTAGATTAGGGTTCTAACTCGTTCCAGAGGCTTAGGAGGCATAGGAGGCGAAGTAATCCCGAGATTTGGACTTAAATAGAGCAGCCACGACCTAATTAGCAAAAACAGAACTCATTGGTCGATTGGATTGGTGTATTGGTCCAGTCGACCAATCAGGACAGCAAGGTTCAAACAGGGATTTAGAGGGCTATACAGGGTCAAATTGAGTGAGGTTTTCTTCTACGAGTCAATCAAGAAGTATAGTTTCTAGAAATACTTTTAGATCAATAATTTTAGTTCATTATGTCCACCAACTAGGCTCACCTTCTTCGATGCGCAAGCAGGATTTGCCAGACATAGTTCAGCAACTTCGGACAGGGATTTGGAAGGTTATATGGGGTCAAATTGAGTGTGGTTTTCTCCTACAAGTCCATCAAGAAGTCTAGTTTTGGGAAATACATTCATATTGAGCACAGGAGTTCATTAGGTATTTCAACTAATTCACCCGTCTTCGGTGCGCAGATTCAAAACTAACACTGACAATGCTCTCAAGTGAGGGGCATTATCGACAATGTCCATGGGCTTGGGTTCCGACACCAAATCATCAACCAAAAGGGTCTACAAGAAAGAAGCTAAGATCAAATCAAGGTCCAAATTTAAGGTGTAACATTTAAACTAACCTTTCTTTACACAAAACAGATAGGGTGCCCTGGCTAGGTTTGGGCTGGATTTCACATTCTCCCCCCCTTAAAATAATTTCGTCCTCGAAATTGGGAGAGTGCTAGGTTTCAAAAAGGCAGAGGTACTTTCCTATTATATTGGCTTCCTTTTCCCAAAGTCCACGGAAAACAAATAACAATAAGTCTTATGTATGGAGACAAGGAATATATCTGACATGCTTTGAAATCAAATCGAAAGTATGATCATGGCTTCATGAAGATTTTACAAGGATCATGGCGAAGATTAATATGAAGATCATAAAGCTTTAAGAATGAAAGGAGATTGTAGAGGAGATGGTTGCAAGGATCAATATGTTGCAAGGATGCAACATCTTCTTCATAATCTCAATCTCAAAGAATAAATCATGGCAAGAGTAGATCAATACAACACAAGAGAGATTACAAATATTTGATTGAAGAATAGGAGATGAAAAGCTTGAAGTCTTGAAACAATTAGAAGGAATAACAAATCATGAAGATCACACTTGATTTCTCTTCAAATCATCATGTGGAGAATTCACAAGGTTATAGAGTGTATGGAGATCCACTCTAGAACAGTAGGGATAGAAGGATCAATCATGGGAATGATTTAAGATCATCCTCCTATCAAAGGAAAGGTAAGGCACAAGAAGAAATTGTGGAGAGAATAGATCAGATTGGGGTAAACTTCTACCAAACGAAACTAGGCAATTCGTACAGCAGAGAATAAATCGAACAGAGTGTATGGTATATATGCATTTAGTACAACAGCAAGGTTAGGAATACGTGGGATCTCACATTCTCCCCCACTTAAAATAATTTCGTCCCCAAAATTGAAAGCATACTTGGGCTTCCACTGAGATGAGGATACTTCTTCAGGGGTGTGATTCTTCCACCAAATTTTCACCAGGGGATGGAAGGTACAACAAAAATAGATCTAATAGGTAAAGAATATGGGAGTCTTGGCTGACTTCTCAAACAGCTAAGAGGAATTCAAAACAATACTGACAAGCACTTCAAATCAAGACTAGTCAAACTCATATGGTAAGAATAAATCAAAACAATGCATATGGCCTATATGCAGTGCATCAGTAAGGATTAAATCAAGTAACGCATATGATTATGTAATGTATAAGTAAAGAATAAATCAGGGCAATGCATGTGGTATTCATGCAATGCACAAGCAAAGATAATTTAAAACAGTGTATATGGTATTTATACAATGCGCAAGCAAAAACTAGATCAACGAAATGCATATGGTATATATGCAATGAATAAGTAAAGAATAGATCAATAGCAGAAGTTAAACGAAAAGAGCAACATACCGATTGCGACATTGAATCTTCTATCGGCTCATGGTTGATCGGGAAGATGGGGCTTCAAGATGCAATTAGATCAGAGGATGAGGGTGCTGATGACGGTGATGATGATGATGGGGGTATGATGAGAATGGGGATAATGAGAATGAGGATGAGTACGAGGATGAGGTTCAAGCTCAGGATGAGACTCAGGATCAGTAAGTTCAGAAAGATAAGGAGGAAACTATTCCAGCTCGACAGTTTGGGGATGGAGGCACACAAATACACTATAGAAGATCGATTGACACGACTAAGGTGAAAGTCTCGGGCTATGAGAGGTCAGCTCGATTCTCAGGAACAATTTCCTAAACAAAAAGCATTAGAATTGTAATCGAGTCTACGGTTGGAGGCAAAGCAGTTTGTTTCACTACCAGGGACATCATAGGGGTTTTGCGACGTAGCTAGGTCAGAGGATGAGGGTGACATTGTCAAGGCTGATGACACAGAGGATGATGATGACGATGATGATGATGATGATGATGATGATGATGATGATGATGATGATGATGATGATGATGATGATGATGATGATGATGATGATGATAATGATGATGATGATGGGGTTCCAGTTTAGGATGAGGATGTTATTGATGATCAAGGAGATGAGGATCAAAATCAGGGTGAGATTCCGAAACACGAGGAGATTGCTATACCACGCTTCCATGAGATTAGAGGTCCATCACATACGACTTCTGGGGTAGAATCAGTGGCCAATTTATTATGTCAGCCACGTATTACTTGACGCGGAGACACGGTATTCTCAGATCGAGAAGCAGGCTCTAGCTCTTATGATAGTAGCTAGAAAACTACGGCTGTACTTTCAGGCTCATCCAATCGAGGTATTTACTATTTTTCCCCTTTGTAAAGTTCTTCGTAAACCTGATTTGTCGGGAAGAATGGTGGCTTGGTTGGTTGAACTCAGTGAGTTCCAAGTAAGCTTTAAGCCACAAACGGCAATCAAAGCTCAAGCATGGGCTGATTTTGTAGTAGAGACTACTGCACCAATGGAAATTGCCGAACCCATTATCCCGACCGTGTGGGAGGTATGTGTGGATGGTTCGAGTAACAAGCAAGGAGCAGGGGTTGGAATTCTCCTAAAGATCCCGACAGGATTTATTATTCGATATGCATTGAGATTTGCATTCGAAGCAAGTAACAATGAGGCAGAGTACGAAGCCCTAATTGCTGGACTTCGATTGTCAAAAGCATTGGCAATAGCAGACATAACTATTTTTAGTGACTCACAGCTTATTGTCAACCAAGTACAAGGGGAGTATGGTGTTAAGGAACCCCGGTTACAGAAATATCAAGAAATTGTGCAAGTATTGTAGAAAGAATTCAAGGAATCGAAAGTATGTTAGATCCCAAGAAAAGAAAATACAGTGGTAGACGAGCTATCCAAATTAGCCAATGCCAAAGAAAACAATTTATACCCTTCGGTCTACATAGAAGAGATAACATTCCCAAGTTATCAAGAAAAGGAAATTTCCTATATTGAAGAGGAGCGTTGCTGGATGGATCCGATAGTACAATATCTGAGAGATGATAAACTACCAGAGAATCCGAAAGAAGCAAGATTAATCAAGGTGCGATCAACGCAATTCAATATACAGCATGGAAGACTGTATAGAAGATCTTACTCCAGACCCCTCTTGAGATGTTTGGCTCCTGAAGGATCGGAGACAGCTCTGGCAGAGGTGCATGAAGGAATTTGTGGTGCTCACATGGGCGGTCGGGCCCTGGCACAGTAAATTTTGAGGCTCGGGTTATATTGGCCTAAGCTCCAGCAGGCTGAAATGGAATATGTTCATCGGTGTAGCAATTGTCAAATCCATGCTACAATATCTAAACGCCCAGCTGAAACCATGACTTCGATTCTAGACCCCATCCCTTTTGTGATGTGGGGAATCGATATCATGGGGAAATTCACCAAGGCATCAGGCGGAAGGGAATATCTTATAGTAGCGATCGACTCCTTCACCAAATGGGTCGAGGCAAAATGATGCGTCCAAAATATGCTCAGCCCTTAGATCTCCTGAGAATGACCTGCAAAATAAAGCATCAGATGTGGCCCGATTGCTGGGATCGGGAGTCCACCTCCGAAGGCTAAGTCAGTTGATGAACTTAATCACAAACGACTCTGCTAGAGCACAGAGCTAACAAATGAATAACAGGAATACGATTCAGATAGTAAGCATTTGAATGTTTTCGTCCGTCCCTACCTTGTGGGTAGGTGATGTCTTATATAGAGTGTGTCTTTGAATCTCCTTCGTTGGATGTATTCGAGCCTTCTTCGGGTAGTCGTTGGATCTTAACAAATAGACCCGTTGAGTGATAGACTTCTACTAGTTTGGACTATTAGATGACTCCAAGGATACCATGATTGTTATTTGGTGGTTATCGGATTAGGGCATGCTTGTGGCTGAGTTATTTTTCTTCCTCAGCAAACTAACTCCTGGACCCGGCTCGCTCAGAAGCGAGTCGATTCCCTTCGTCCAGACCGGAGTCAAGGGTCGAACCAAGAATAAACCAAGTTCGGTCATGTTTTCTCCATATCACGAGCTCCCAAGACCAAGCGTTCGGTCGATCCCGAGGACTTGGTTTTTAACTAGGTTCTTCGTCGAACAATAGTCTTGCATAATCCCCCAACCCATTAAACGTCATATCACATTTAATGTGGCTGTCTCGTTTTTTTCTCGAGCTTTGTGAGTATTCTCACTTTTTGTGGGGGTGACGCCACGCGTCTTCTGCAGCCGAAACTATTGTTGCTCACGCAATCAAACGACGGTTTCTAAACGCTTGTTTTGGATTCGTGAGTTCAAACTTTCGAACCGTCTCCTAATCTCGATCGTTGATGCTGAATTCATCTCGATCGTACACGTCCTCGAACACTCGTGGGGGTGCTTAAAAGCGGTTCGTTGTCTCCGCAGGTTTCATTCTCCTTGTCTGGAATTTTGAAACCTTGTCATCTTCTTCACGCCTTCACGGTCCTCTTGTTTTCGAGTTTTCTGCCTCAGTGATTTAGTAAGTTTACTGACTCCTTTGCAAAGTTTACTTTCGTCTCTAGGTTTCATTTTTCTCTAGAAACCACAATTGGACTTTTCAGCAATGGAGGACAGTAGGGTTTCTTCTGAAATTTCCCCTGTGCTTAGCGCCAGTAAAGGCGATAGTGGTGATGAGGCCTTTGTTTCTGTCTCCTCTGAGCAGTCGGATGGTGACAACAAAACTTTAACTGCTCTCTAGCGTGACTTCGCAGAAGTTAGCCAACACAGAAAAGTAGAAGAAAAGACTAAGACTTCTTCTGTCCTTCCCGAGTCTAGACCATCCATAACTCCAAAGGTGACCGCCGAATCTTCTGGGCAGTCCAAACAACCTACTAGGTCTGCCCGTGGACCTGATTCTGTTGCTTCCTCCTATAACAAGGAAAATCTTCCTTTAGTTGTCAAAGGTTTTGACTTCCCTTCCTTATACCAACTTAGGGCTCCCACTCCTGATGAGAGGGTTGATTCGATCCTTCCGGGCGAATTCTCTCTGTATGTAGATACACTGGAAAGCGGAGTTCGCTTTCCCTTCTTCAATACTTTGTTCCTGCCATTCTAAATCGCTAGGATATTTGTTCTGGAATGTTCCTTCCCAATAGCTGGCATCTCATCGTCGGCTTCTAGGGCTTATGCTTTGAACTTGGCATCACACCTTCTCTTCCTCTTTTTGTACATTTTCATGTTCTTTCTATTTCCCATCCTCCTGGTTGGGTTGTGCTTTTTAAGCGCAACAAAGTTGAGCTTGACTGGACGGGCAGCATTCTTGCCAAAGGAACCTGCCCTTCCAATCACAAAGGGTGGCGCAAGCGGTATTTTTTCTGCCGAACGCCTCAATCAGATATGAACCTCCCGATCGCCTGGAAGCAGTACACTTCATATTCTGAGGGTAACCGGGTCCTTCCATTATCCAAAGAAGACAGAGCTGCCGTCGGGAAGATCAAGTCAATTCCATGGTATCAAGAGATACATGGATATGAGATGGAATACAACTCCATCCTTCAGTATTGGGGGTTGGCTCAACGTGAGCTTTCTAACTGCCACGTTTCACTTTCTTGAATATACTGTGAATTTTTTGAACTTTCTGACTTTCATCTTTCTTTGTAGTGCCTCCAAGAATGGATCCCGAGACTCTTCGAGTGAGAGCTGCCAAGGCTGTTGTGACTGCAGAACAACGGTCTCCTCGAGCCTTCACTGCAGAATAGGTAGCTTCTGTGCCACCTCCAGACCCTTCTTACAAGGGTATTAGAAATCTTAAGCCAGTGGTTGAGGCTTCGGGGGAGGGGAAAAAACCAAGGGTGGAAGAGGTAGACATCCCTTCTCCCATTCGAACCAAAAGGAAGCACGACTCAGCTGATGCTTCCGCCCTGAAGAAATCCAAGAAGAATAAAGATTCTGAGGAGATCTTCGTTCCTCAATGGACGCTAACGCGGACAGACCAGGCAACGCAAGATCTTGAGAAGGCTGCTAAGTGGAGCTCTCTTGGCCTCATGCCTGCCGATCGTCAGGCCTTTGAGACCCTGGAGGACGACGTTCTCGTTCGTCATTCCACAAGGTATTATTTTTCTTGAGCTTTTTCTAATTGCTTTGTAATCGCTCCTGAAATTTTTTGATAATCTCCCTGTCATTCCAGGAATGCTGTGTT
This sequence comes from Hakea prostrata, assembly GCF_041222555.1. Classification (NCBI taxonomy): domain Eukaryota; kingdom Viridiplantae; phylum Streptophyta; class Magnoliopsida; order Proteales; family Proteaceae; genus Hakea; species Hakea prostrata. The sequence continues at coordinate 43,848,622 of NC_142600.1, forward strand.
GAGCTTCTATCAACACATGGAGGCATTGAGCCGAGTTGGTTGTAATGGCTCCTTGCTGCAGACCTGTGAAGAGAATTTGGCGAAGGCCAATTCTGAGGTGGACCGGCTGAAGAAAACAGCCAAAGAGTTGAAGGAAAAGCACAATGAGGAGATGACTTCCTTGAGTAAAGAACTTGACTCATCAACTATTCGTGCTGTCGCTGTTGAACATGAGGCCAAAAAACATGAAAATGAGGCTACTGCATTTGGTGAGAGCCTCGAGTTTAAGGCCATGGAGAACGAACGCCTGTTGAAGATGGCAGTTCCTAGCAAGCCCAAACATCTTGGACTAGATCTTCGGAGGGACTGCATTCAGAAATATCTGAACAGCGTTCCCTTTAATAACTTGTTGGGCTCCTTCAACCTTCAAGCTTACCGAGCGGGGCAAAATGATGTCTGGGAAAAGATCCTTGAATCTAATCCTTCCTTCAACACAACTCCCTTTCGGGAGGTGTGTCACAAGGAAATCTTTGGGAAGCTTAAGCTGCCTTTCCTTGACTGGGTTTTGGAAGAGGAGGATCCCATTCCAGTGGACCCAAACATCGAGGAGTATCTTGCTGATTCGCAGCCCCTTCCCGAAGAACCTTAAAAGCCTGCTCCGGAGAAAGATCCTTCGGCCGACAATGAAAAAGCTCAATAGGAAACCATCTCCTTATATTTATTTATTATTTTTTTTTTTGTGTAAGGGTTGGCCCTCTATAGTCTTAATGAAATAGAAATCAGTCTTCTTTTTCCCGAACTCCTCCAATGATTGCCTTAATACTTCCTCATATCATACCCAAGGAATTGTCTATTCCCAAGAGATATTTAAGAATAATATATGAATGATATAAGTTATCACGTAGATTAACTTGTACCTTAACTGGAGATAACGTTCGGGACATCAGGGAGATGTGTTCGGGAGAGATGTGTTCGGTCAATTTGATTCTTCTGAACCTTTTGTGCCATCTGAACTTTTATCTCCCAACTGCTCCTTCATTTATGACGAGACCCAAACTTTTCATGTATTCGTATACCAATTGCCTTTCCCAAGGAATTGGAAATACCCTATTATTTAATACCGGTGCGACGGTTGGTATTTGGTAGTATCCTCGTATCAGGTGCACATCGTTCCACGTGAAAACCTAGTTTAGCGTTCAAGTTTCGAATTTGAAGTGCCATTATCCCCTGACCGTTGATCCTGCATATCTAGGAATTGGAAGCATCTCTTCCATCATGTCCCTTGATTAACTTGGGCCTTCAACCGTCACATCTCTCCTTGAGGCTATTTAAGCTCCTCAAGGGTACTTCATCCTTATCTCGCTATCTGGCAAGTTATTTCTGTCGATAGATTTGCAAAGCAATATCCTGTCTTCCTTTGCTATCTCTATACTCTTGTCCTCCAACAATATCTTCGATCAGAACTTGAACAAGTAAGTATTCTGCCCTATCTATGTCACAAACTTCTTCTTCTCCCTGAGTAATCTCCACAGTGTTCATACTTGGGGTTTACTCATTACAGAAGTTTTGAGCAGTGTTCGTTACTTTATCTGTTCAACAGAAATCTAGGGTTTTCCTTTTCTTGCTTATAAGTTGTTGGATTCTCGTACTGATACTACCTTTTGCATTTGCATTGCCTCCAAGAATTAACTTGGACTTTGTTAGGGTGAATTCCTGCAAGAAGAATGCCCCAGTACCGATGAAGGTTGCTCCCTCTGAGGTGATTGCTGCCGGTGAATCTTCTAAATGTGGCGAGACTGTTGTTGGTGAATCTTCAGATCAGATTCCCACAGTTTCTGTTGATGCTTCTCCCACGCTTCCTCTGCCTGAAGAGACCATTCGGTCTTCCAAGGAGGACGTGGCTCCCTCCGTCGTTGCTTGTACTATTGACATCCCTGCAGAAGAGACCGTTCGGTCTTCCATGATGAAGACCCTTCGAGCATCTGAGGAAGATGTGGTCCCTACAGGCGCCGCTCCTATTTCCAACTCTAGTTCTTGTTTGGCATACTCCTCCACTCCTTCCTTGGAGCTGGAGGATTTTGCCACTAGGAAGCGCCCTCTGTTGGACGATGATGCGTTCCATCCTTCTTGGTCGCTGAAGAGGTCTGACTTGGTGACAGGCGATTTTGACAAGGCACTAAAATGGTGCTCTGCTGTTCAAATGCCTGCCGAGAGCAGAGCCCTCTCCACGATCCCAGATGTGGATTTTACAAAATCACTGGTGATGTAAGTTTTTCTTCATTACCTTTCGTTCTGAAGATTTTTCTTTTGCTCTTGACTAACTCTGAAGTTGTTGCAGGAGTCTCACTGGTAACTTCCACAATCAAGTGGAAGTAGCCTTTAGACTCAGTAGACTGAGTGATGATGTCACATCCTCCCAGCCAGTACCCTAACTGGCATACCTGAGAGTGTGATCCACAGCCCTAAAGATCAAGTTTAGGAACGATCATATCCATTTCGCACAATAACATAATCCAAAGCAAGAACAAATCATAATGTTCAAGTAATTTATAATAAAAGTCAAGAAAGGATCTCATAAAGATCACTATAGAATATCAGAGTGCGGAATAACAAGATACCAAATCAAAAGATATTTGTAGAGTATAGTGGAAATATACTCCACAAACACATGCGGAAGGTAGATCGAAATCTAAATAAAGCTCTAAGCTAATACAAGTAAAGTAAAATATAAGTCTAGAAGAAACAAAAGAAATCTAATCCACATCTTTAGTCATCTCTTCTTCTCCTTCAGTCTTCATCTTCTTCACCTTGTGCTTCCTCATACGTACCGTCAAAGAAATCCGAACCTGTAGAGAAGTCTAACAACAGATTGTACAAAAAAGGAATGAGTTTCGAAAGAAACTCAGTAAGGCAAGTTAATCCATAACAACATAAATAACATGGAAGCAAACCATAACAAGATGCAATGCAATATGAAACAAGTAATGTATGTATGCATCTAAACTCTATGTATGCTAGTCTCTATGGCAGACATGCTTTAAGTCATAGCACCGTACTTCTTAAGGAAAGTCCGCTCACACCCTCAACCATATAAGATATCTTGGGTTCCCTTAACCATTTAAGGTATCTTGGGCAGCCGGTTGGTAATGGGTCATGCATCCCTCTCGGACAAACCATGGTAGGGGGTTAAGTCAACACACTCTCTCGCAACCATTTGGCATAAGTACTGGCGCATGTCAGGGAAAAGCCTAGCCCAATGCAAGTCATCTACTCAGTTACATCAAGTTAGTTCCAGATACTTCCATTCCTCCCCTCTCAGGATTCTTTCCGGTATCCTTCACACTAGAGTCATGGATATTACTCACCGGACTCATCAACCCTATAGGTTATCCACATATGGTAAATGGGAAGCTCTCATGTCCTCTCACGGATATAACTCACCGGTCTCGAGCGCCCATGAGCCCAAGTCTAGCCATATGTAACCCTCCAATAAATGGCCCCCACAATGTGATTCCCGTCCTCTCACGGATATAACTCACCGGTCTAGAGCGCCGTGAATCCCCATTGCTGCCACGGGTCATTTGGTCTCAATACCCTTCCGAATCGGGTTTGATATAACAGGGGTATAACCTAGCCAAACACTGCTAGACAGCCCTAGGTATGACAACCAATGATTCGGGAAAGTGTCGATGGGCAACCCCGGAAACATCCCATACTATTTTCGATAATGTCCAAGGACAGAAGTGTCAAAAGGACACCTCCCAATCCCAAACCAAACTTAATCAAACACATTCTCAGATCAGTCATGACATACACAACCAGTAGTTCATCATATAAAAGAGAATGTAAAAACAAAATCAGATTAAGCAGTAATAAGTAATTCATATAACATGAATAATAAAAAGACAATATAAACAAGTGCTACTGTTCCCACAGTGGGAGATCAGAATTAAAATACAACAACAGTAGGTAATCTCATAGTTTCATAAAGTAGAAACCAGAGAACAAGCAATCTATGTAGTTAAGGAATCAACTGTCCTTACCTTGATTATCGCTGAAGATAATCCAAAGATCAAAGAGAGAGGCTCCAAACTTAGCAAATAAACCCCTAACAAGCATAGATACAACATTAGGAAAGATACCTAAAAGATCGGAGAGAACGAATCAAACTAAGCGAAAATTGAAGCTACTGTCTTCATTGGTCGATTGATTGGTCTACTGACCCAGTCGACCAATCGAGTCAGTACGGGATAGTGAAAACTATTTTGGCCATAACTTCTTCGTTTGAATTCGGATTGATCCGAAATTCGAAGGGGAACTTCCTAGGATGTATTAGAATCATATGGGAAGATAAAATCATCAAGTCATGGTCAAAAGATGGGTTCTTGATTTGACCCAAGAAACTAGGGTTTCAACCTTTATGGCTCTCATGAAAAGGTTATGATAACGGAAAGAGAGGGAATGATTGTTATCAAGAAAATAACAAGAAATCATAGAAATTCTGGTTTAGGGTAATAGAAACATTATGGGAAGATTAAATCATCAAGTCATGGTCAAAAGATGGGTTCTTGATCTAACCCAAGAAATTAGGGTTTCAACCTTTATGGCTCCCAGGAAAAGGTTATGATCACAAGAAGAAAGGGAATGGTTGCAATCAAGAACATAATAAAAAAATCTTGTTTAGGTTAATAAAAACATTGCCCATGAGGTTGATGACCAAATACAACCTAACCCTAATGAAGACATGGGGGAGATCTTAGTCCGAAAATCAAACTCAAAAGGTCTATAACAAAGGGGTTAGGGTTTCATCATACATAACCGATGGCTCTCATGGAAAGGCTAGGCGTAATCAAGATTCACCCTAGGGAAAGAGAAACAAAGAATGCACAATCAGAAAAGGTGTTGGGAAGTTCCCAACAGATAAAAGAACATTAGGGTCTCAGATATGGTTACCTCTCATAAGAGTTACCCATAACTAACTCTCACAAAAACAACCCAAGATAGATAAAGGAACATCTCATTAGTATTTCAAAATCAAGAATGGAATTAGGAAGGGTCTAACAATGAGAGAAAATGAGGTTCTCAATTAAAGTGAAAGGAAACAAATTCTAATGATACGATTAGGGATTTACTAACAAGGATCCGTGTATCCCACGGAAAGACTAGGGAGAATAAAGATTCACCCTAGGGCAAAGAATTTACAATCAAGAAAGGTTTTGGGGAGGGTCCAATGAATTAACAGAAATAAAAGGGTTCCCAAATCGGTTAACCTCTCATGAGGGTTACCCAAGAATTTCCCCTCAAAATCTCTCCCTTTTGGCTAGGGTTGAGATCATGACGATGATCATAGATCTCAAAGAATAGAATGAGATCATGGAATAGATGGTTGCAAGGATGCATCATCTTTTTCCTGATCTCAATCAAGAACAAGAACGAAGAAACAATAATTAGAAATCCTAATTAGGTTAAACATGGATCATGAAGAAAATATAGTATGGTTAAGGATAAATAACTAGGATATGAAAGGTTACAAATCTAGTAAGGAAAACACATTGATTGGATGTTATCAAGATCAAACTAAGGGTTCTTGGTTTGATCCAAGAAGTTAGGGTTTCACCTTTTTTTTTGTCTTGCAGGAAAAAGGTTGAGATCATAGAATGTAAGGGAATTAATGATTGGCCAATTAAAACAAGAAAATCATAGAAGGTCAAGTTTAGATTAACATAAATATGACCCATGAGGTTTCCCTCACATGGGAGGTTATCAAAGGTTCTCTGGATGATCACACAAGGTTAGGGTTTCAAAGGTTAGGGTTTCAAGATTAGGGTTTTAAGAATTCAACTGGCTGGGGTTGAGATTATGATGATGATCATAGATCTCAAGGAACAAGATGAGATCATGGAATGGATGGCTGCAAAAGTGCAGCATCCTCTTCCTGATCACAACCAAGAACAGATTAAAGAAAGAAAATCAGAGATGGAGAAGAAAGAGTGAGTATACACATACCTTTGCTGCAGGAGGATGAAGATTTCTTCAAGTCTTGTGAGAGATCACCAAGGAATGCAAGGGAATTGATTAGATTAGGGTTCTAACTCGTTCCAGCGGCTTAGGAGGCATAGGAGGCGAAGTAATCCCGAGATTAGACTTAAATAGAGGAGACAGGACCAAATTGGTAAATTCAGAACCAATTGGTCGATTGGATTGGTCTACTGGTCCAGTCGACCAATCAGGACAGCAAGGTTCAAACAAGGATTCGGAGGGCTATACAGGGTCAAATTGAGTGAGGTTTTCTTCTACGAGTCAATAAAGAAGTCTAGTTTCCAGAAATACTTTCAGATCAAGAATTGAAGTTCATTATGTCCACCAACTAATCTCACCTTCTTCAATGCGCAAGCAGGATTTGCCAGACATAGTTCAGCAACTTTGGACAGGGATTTGGAAGGTTATATGGGGTCAAATTGAGTGGGGTTTTCTCCTGGAAGTCCATTAAGAAGTCTAGTTTTGGGAAATATAATCGGATTGAGCACAGGAGTTCATTAGGTATTTCAAATAATTCACCCCTCTTCGGTGCGCAGATTCAGAACAAAACTGATGGCTCTCAAGTGAGGGGCATCATCGACAATGTCCATGGGCTTGGGTTCTGACACCAAATCATCAACCAAAAGGGTCTACAAGCAACAAGCTAAGATCAAATCAAGGTCCAACTTTAAGGTGTAACATTTAAACTAACCCGTCTTTACCCAAAACAGATAGGGTGCCCTGGCTAGGTTTGGGCTGGATTTCACAGATGAAGTTTCCAGGCTTCGGGAAGAATCCAAAGCCAAGGATGCTGAGATTTTTCGTCTTGGAAACCAAGCTTGGGAGATTTCCCGAGAGAATAATTCCTAGAATGAGCGTCTTCGTTCGGATTTGGATGATGCCAGGGAGAAGATCCGTCGGCTGAAGCGGGAAGTAGGAAACCATTCAGCTGGGGCGAAAGGGTAAGAAGCTGTGTCAACGTCCCAAAGGCAAGCTGTTACCCCTATGCCCGAGTCCCTTTCAACAGATGTTCGCAGGGCTTGCATCTTCAAATATTTGCACAGTAAGCCTTTTGTTGACATGCTGAATGCTTATAACTTGCAGGCATACCGGGATGGTGAGAACGAGGTATGGGAATCGATACTAAGGAGAAATCCTTATTTCAACCTGACTCCCCATCGCGAAAATTGTCATCCTAAAGTGTTTGCAAAGCTGGGACTTCCTTTTCTTGCCTGGACCAAGGATGCAACAGACCTTCCACCTCCAGATCCGGATATCATGCATCATCTTGACGATTCTCCTCCCTATTCTCCTCTCAAAGGATTCAGCTATGAAGAGCTTGCCTTGAATGCAGGTTTGATCAAAGATCAAACTACACCCGGTGAAGCTGAATAAAGAGTATGGAATTGCAGAGGATTTTGTACTTGCAGAATGCTTCACAATCCCCGAGGGAGACAAACAAATGATAACATATGTTTTCCCGACTCTGTTCTTCTTCTTCTTCTTGAATCTTTGTTGCTTCTTGACTCTGTGTTGCTTTTGACAAAGCTGCTTCGATCTTGTTTAACTTCTTAATGATCACCGATGATGACTTTCTTTTTTGACCGATCGCAACACTTGTTGTCTCATATGTATGTTTGATGTAAAGGTTGGCCCCTTCTGGTCGTTTAAAGAAATAAAGAATTAACTTCATCTTTGAACTTTGTCAGTCACTTGAGTCTTTGTTGCAGTAGGTCTTAGTTGTTTCAAAACAATGCCTTTACTTATAGATTTCCGTAGAAATTCAATAAGTTTGAGAAGGAACTCACTCGGGTCTTAAACCGATGCCTTTACTTAAGAATTTTCGGAGAAATTCAATAAGTTTTAGAAGGAACTCACTCGGGTTTTAAATCGATGCCTTGTAGAAGGAACTCACTCGGGTTTTAAACCGATGCCTTTACTTAAGAATTTCCGGATAAATTCAATAAGTTTGAGAAGGAACTCACTCGGGTTTTAAACTGTGAGATCCCACCTAACCCTGACCTTGTTGTTGTACCATATGTATACATACCATATGCATTGTTCGATTTATTCTCTATTGTACGAATGTCTAGTTTCATTGGTAGAAGTTTACACCAAAGCTGATCTATTCTCTCCACGATTTCTTCTTGTGCCTTACATTCCCTTTGATAGGAGGATGATCTTAAATCATTCCCATGACTGATCCTTCTATCCCTTCTATTCTAGAGTGGATCTCCATACACTCTATAACCTTGTGAATTCTCCACATGATGATTTCGAAGAGAAATCAAGTGTGATCTTCATGATTTGTTATTCCTTCTAATTGTTTCAAGACTTCAAGCTTTTCATCTCCTATTCTTCAATCAAAGATGTGTAATCTCTCTTGTGTTGTATTGATCTACTCTTGCTATGATTTATTCTTTGAGATTGAGATTATGAAGAAGATGTCGTATCCTTGCAACATATCGATCCTTGCAACCATCTCTTCTACAATCTCCTTTCATTCTTAAAGTTTTATGATCTTCATATTAATCTTCGCCATGATCCTTGTGAAATCTTCATGAAGCCATGATCATACTTTCGATTTGATTTCAAAGCATGTCAGATATATTCCTTGTTTCCTTACATAAGACTTATTGTTATTTGTTTTCCGTGGACTTTGAGAGAAGGAACCCAAGATAATAGGAAAGTACCCCTGTCTTTCGGAATCCGGGAGCTCTCCCAATTTCGAGGACGAAATTATTTTAAGGGGGGGAGAATGTGAAATCCAGCCCAAACCTAGCCAGGACACCCTATCTATTTTGGGTGAAGAAAGGTTAGTTTAATGTTACATCTTGAAGTTGGACCTTGATTTCAGTGTTCTATCTCCTTCTTCTCTCTTTTCTTCTTCTTACTGTTCTATCTTGATGCTTTGATTGTGGAGAAGGTGTTAAACTACTGTAACTACCTATTCTCTAATCTCCTTATGTCTCAGAGTGAACCCCCAATCACTTTATTCATTCCTTGAAACCACATGGTGAATCTCCTCAATTCTTCACTGATTTTGGTTGAGTTTTGGACAGCATGATCATTCTACTGTAGCTTCTTTTCTCATTAATGTTTAACATGTTTGATCTTAGCCTTTACTGCTGTTCCAATGTGTTTCATCTCCTTGAATCAATTCCCCTTTCTTTCTAGCCATTTTAGCCTTCTATGTTGACCATTGATATAAGCATTCTAGTAAGTTTCTATTTTTGATTCCTCTCATTCTAGGATTAGTATTCTTTTGATTTTATATTTAGTTATTCTTGCCTCTGATATGTTCTTGATATTTCATTAGAGAGAAGCCTTGTTCTCTCTAATTCTTCCCTTGAATCCATGGTGAGTTTGCTATGAGAACCATGCTGTTTCCAATTTAGAAACTCATGTTCCCAAGTAATAAAGTACTGATTTTTTGACCATGGATGATGCCCAATTCATTCTAGATAGTCTTAGTATGTTTTTGTGAAGTTCCCTTTCGAATTTCGGATCAATCGGACTTCAAACGAAGAAGTTATGACCAAAACAGTGCAATATGTACCTTGCTGTCTCCATTGGTCGACTGATTGGTCGACTGGGCTAGTAGACCAATCCAATCGACCAATGAGATCTGTTTTCCAGATTTAGGTCTTTCTTGCTCTATTTAAGTCCAATCTCGGGATTAGTTCGTCTCCTCTGCCTCCTAAGCCTCTGGAACGAGTTAGAACTCCATTCTAATCAATTTCCTTGCATCCTTGGTTGATCCCTCGCAAGAACTCAAGTAATCTTCTTCCTCTTGCATCAAAGGTATGTCTACAATCTCTTCTTCTTCTCCATCTCTGTTTTTCTTTCCTTTTTGGGCTGAGACAGTAGAGAAGATGCTGCATTCTCTGTTGCAAACATCTCTCTACTCATCCCTCATGATCTTCCTAAGGATTAATGGCTAATGCAATGTTCTTAATCATGATCATTGCAAGCTTTTGAAGGAATCATGATCTAAATCATAATCTTGTCTTTGTTCATCTTTTGATTTAAATTTTGATCTTCTTAGATCTATTATATTGATCATATTAGTAGTCAATCGCCGTGTTTTCTTTACATAATCACTGATCTATCAATCTCTAGTTGTTTCTCTTCTACCATACCATGCTTTCTTCAAGAATCATGACTGATACATCTATGGTAGGTTTTGTTTCCTTATTTAGATTTATGCACTTAGATCTATTTTCTTGAAGATCTAAGTATGTTTTTCATGATTTCTTTATCACAATCAATGATCCATCATCCTATCGTTCTTGTCCATGATTGTTGCTATGAAATCTTCAAGAACCATGATTGATCTAATTATGGTAACTTTTCTTTCCTAATTTGTAACTTGAAGACTTGATTTGATTAGTGTTTTGAAGTCCTCTATATACTAGGATACTTTCATAGTAGTTTCCCCCTTGTTTGGTACCCTTTGGAACCACCAAATTTGGTTCTATATTCTAAAAACTCTAATTTTGTAGGCCCACTGTCTCTGTTGGTCGACTGATTGGTCGACTGAGACAGTAGACCAATCCAATCGACCAATGAGTACAACAACTCCACATTTGGTCTGTTTTGGATGTTTTGATATCTTTCCTTCTAAGTTTCTTTCCTAATATGATATATATACTTGTTTAGGACCTTCTTGCCAAGTTTGGGAAGATTCTCCTTGATCCTTGGAGATTCTCTTCAAGTTATATAAGGTAAGGATGGTTACTTCCTTAACAACATAAATTGCATATCTTAGTTTCTATATTTGAATCTTGTTAGTTTATTTCTTTAATTAGATTCTTATAATGTTATACTACTGTGGTACTGTCTTGATATCAGTAGCATTACTTGTTTATATTAAATTGACTCATGTATGATTTACTTACCAGTTATACACAAGTTGAATGCAATTATTGATTTCTTTCCATATATGAAGTTACCATATATGTGATGTTATGGATTGATGCATGTGTATGCTTAAGTATGGTTTGGAAAGGAGAGGTGTTCCTTTTGACACTTCTGTCCTAGGACTACTACGGGAATATTATGGGATGTTTCCGGAGATGCCCTTTGGACACCTTCCTAAACTGTTGGATGACATATTTAGGACTGTCTAGTAGTGTTTGGCTAGGATGTCCTGTTATGTCAGACCCTAATCGGAGGGGTATTGAGACCGAACGACCCGTGGTAGCTATGGGGATTCATGGGCGCTCAAGACCGGTAACCAACCCGTGAGAGGACAGGAATCACATTGTGGGGACCATTTATTGGTAGGGTTGCATATGGTTAGACTTGGGCTCACGGGCGCTTAAGACCGGTAACCAACCCGTGAGAGGATGTGAGAGCTTCCCGTTTACCATATGTGGATAACCAATAGGGTTGATGAGTCCGTAGTCAGGGACTATGAGGACTCTAGTGTGAAGGATACCGGAAAGGATCGCCAGGGGCGAGGAATGGACGTATCTGGATCTGACTTGATATAACTAAGTAGAAGACTTGCATTTGGCTAGGCTTTACCCTGACATGCGCCATTACTTAGACCAATGGTGATGTGAGAGAGCGGTGACCTATACCCCCAGCCATGGAATGTCTCGAGGGATGCCGGACCCACTACCAAAAGGTGTTGTGTGATGAGACCTTCCCAAAGAAGTATGGTGCTATGACTTAAAGCATGTCTGCCAATAGAGACTAGCATACATAGAGTTAGATTCATACATTCATTGTTTGTCTCATACCATATTGCATTTATGTTTGTTTTGAAATCCTGCCATTTATGTTATTATGGATTTAACTGCCTTACTGGGTTTCTTTCGAAACTCTCTCCTTTTGTACCATATCTTTTGTTAGACTTCTCTACAGGTTTGAAATATGATGACGGTCCATATAAGGAAGGGCAAGGTGAAGAAGATGAAGACTGAAGATGAAGAAGAGCAGACTGAAGATGTGGATTAGATTTCTCTTGTTTCTTCTAGACTTATCTTTTACTTTACTTGTATTAGCTTAGAGCTTTACTTAGATTTCGATCTACCTTCCGCATATGTTGTGGAGTATATTTCCGCTATACTCTACAGTTGTCTTTTGATTTGGTATCATGTTTTCGCACTCTGATATTCTTAGTGATTATTTTGAGATCTTTTCTTGAATTTTATTATTAACTTATTAGAATACAATGATTTGTTCTTGCTTTTGATTTGTTATTGTGCTAAATGGATATGATCGTTCCTAAACTTGATCTTTTGGGCTGTGGATCACACTCTCGGGTATGCCAGTTAGGGTACCGGCTGGGAGGATGTGACATAAACCGATGCCTTTACTCAAGAATTTCTGGAGAAATTCAATAAGTTTGAGAAGGAGCTCACTTGGGTTTTAAACCGATGCCTTTACTTAAGAATTTTTGGAGAAATTCAATAAGTTTGAGAAGGAACTCACTCGGGTTTTAAACCGATGCCTTGTAGAAGGAACTCACTCGGGTTTTAAACCGATGCATTTTGACTTTGTCGCTAGATCTGATCTTGAGTGTTGTATAATGCCCCCCCCCCCAATCAAAAGATAGTATGTTGAAAACTGATAATTGTATTGATTGAGTTGAAATTTGTTACATCATGAATGAAAATGATAATCTTCTCAAGGATAATATTTCTTCAGATGTCTGGCATTCCACAAACGATCCAACTCTTTCTGGGTTGTCATGTTCTTTAGCTTGTAAGCTCCCGAACCGACCGGTTTAATAACCATATATGGTCCTTCCCATGAAGGGTCCAATTTCCTTTGATGGCATGGATCTGAAGATAAGGTATTTCTCAATACCAAGTCTCCTACTATGTATTGACGATTCCTCACTCAGGAATTATAATGTGACGCTACCCTTCGTTGATAATGTTGAGTTTGTACTATTGCTTTTGCACGAACTTCATCCAACAACTCAAGGCTATCTAGCAGTCCTTGTTCGTTCGCTTTTTCTTTGAACTCTCTTTCCCGTAGTGTTCCAACCATTACCTCGACAGGTGCCAACGCTTCAGATCCATAAGCCAATTTAAAAGAAGTTTCTCCTGTGGGTGTTCGAACTGTAGTTCGGTAGGCCCACAGTACATTCTGCAATTCTTCGACCCACAAGGCTTTATCAGCTTCGAGTCTTCTCTTTATTCCCTGAAGTAACGTTCGGTTTGTAACCTCTACTTGACCATTGCTTTGGGGGTATGCCACTGATGACATACGATGCTCGATCAAGTAAGTTCCTCAAAATTGTTCAAATTGTGGACTGTTGAATTGAGTGCCATGATCTGTCACGATTATTTTTGGCATCCCGAACCGATATATGATTGACTCGAGCATGGAATTCTCCACCTTACGACCAACTCGGCTCAATGCCTCCATGTGTTGATAGAAGCTCAACACAGCATTCCTGGAATGACAAGGAGATTATCAGAAAATTTCAGGAGAGATTACAAAGCAAGTAGCAAAAGCTCAAGAAAAATAATACCTTGTGGAATGACGAACGAGAACGTCGTCCTCCAGGGTCTCAAAGGCCTGACGATCGGCAGGCATGAGGCCAAGAGAGCTCCACTCAGCAGCCTTCTCAGGATCCTGCGTTGCCCGGTCTGTCCGCGTCAGCGTCCATTGAGGAACGAAGATCTCCTCAGAATCTTTATTCTTCTTGGATTTCTTCGAGGTGAAAGCATCAGCTGAGTCGTGCTTCCTTTTGGTTCGAATGGGAGAAGGGTGTCTACCTCTTCCACCATTGGTTTTTCCCTCTCCCCGAAGCCTCAACCACTAGCTTAAGATTTCTAATACCCTTGTAAGAAGGGTCTGGAGGTGGCACAGAAGCTACCTGTTCTGCAGTGAAGGCTCGAGGAGACCGTTGTTCTGCAGTCACAACAGCCTTGGTAGCTCTCACTCGAAGACTCTCGGGATCCATTCTTGGAGGCACTACAAAGAAAGATGAAAGTTAGAAAGTTCAAAAAATTCGCAGTATATTCAAGAAAGTGAAACGTGGCAGTTAGCGTTGAGCCAACCCCCAGTACTGAAGGATGGAGTTGTATTCCATCTCATATCCATGTATCTCTTGATACCATGGAATTGACTTGATCTTCCCGACGGCAGCTCTATCTTCTTTGGATAATGGAAGGACCCGGTTACCCTCAGAATATGAAGTGTACTGCTTCCAGGCGGTCGGGAAGTTCAAATCTGATTGAGGCACTCGGCAGGAAAAATACCGCTTGCACCACCCTTTGTGATTGGAAGGGCAGGTTCCTTTGGCAAGAATGCTGCCCGTCTAGTCAAGCTCAACTTTGTTGCGCTTAGAAAACACAACCCAGCCAGAAGGATGGGAAATAGAAAGAACATGAAAATGTACAAAAAGAGGAAGAGAAGGTGTGATGCCAAGTTCAAAGCATAAGCCCAAGAAGCTGACAATGAGACGCCAGCTATTGGGAAGGAACATTCTAGAACAAATATCCCAGTGATTTAGAATGGCAGGAAACAAAGTATTGAAGAAGGGAAAGCGAACTCCTCTTTCTAGTGTATCTACATACAGAGAGAATTCGCCCGGAAGGATCGAATCAACCCTCTCATCAGGAGTGGGAGCCCTAAGTTGGTATAAGGAAGGGACGTCAAAACCTTTGACGGCTAAAGGAAGATTTTCCTCGTTTTAGGAGGAAGCAACAGAATCAGGTCCACGGGTGGACCTAGTAGGTTGTTTGGACTGCCCAGAAGATTCGGCTGTCACCTTTGGAGTCATGGATGGTCCAGACTCGGGAAGGACAGAAGAAGTCTCAGTTTTTTCTTCTACTTTTCTGTGTTGGCTAACTTCTGCAAAGTCACGCTAGAGAACAGTTAAAGTTTTCTTGTCACCTCATCACCACTATCGCCTTTACCGGCGCTAAGCACAGGGGAAATTTCAGAAGAAACACTACTGCCCTCCATTACTGAAAAGTCTGATTGTGGTTTCTAGAGAAAAAAGAAACCTAGAGATGAAAGTAAACTTTGCAAAGGAGTCAGTAAACTTACTGAATCACTGAGGCAGAAAGCTCGAGAATGAGAGGATCGTGAAGGCGCGAAGAAGACGACGAGGTTTCAAAATTCCAAACAAGGAGAATGAAACCTGCGGAGACAACGAACCGCTTTTAAGCACCCGCACGAGTGTTCGAGGACGTGTACGATCGAGATGAATTCAACATCAATGATCGAGATTAGGAGACAGTTTGAAAGTTTGAACTCACGAATCCAAAACAGGCGTTCAGAAACTATCGTTTGATTGTGTGAGCAACAATAGTTTCGGTTGCAGAAGACGCGTGGCGTCACCCCCACAAAAAGTGAGAATATTCACAAAGCTCGAGAAAAAACGGGACAGCCGCATTAAATGTGTCACATCCCCCCAGCCGGTACCCTAACTGGCATACCCGAGAGTGTGATCCAGCCCCGAAGATCAAGTATCGAGGAAATCATCCTCCCACATATACAATAACATAATCATAAACAGGAAATAATCAAGGTTTAAATATTATAAACAAAAGGTTTAACTCAAGAAATGAATAAATAATATAATCAGAGTGCGGAAAATGATACCAAATATCCGAAGATAT
The DNA here is from genome assembly GCF_041222555.1 of Hakea prostrata. Lineage (NCBI taxonomy): Eukaryota > Viridiplantae > Streptophyta > Magnoliopsida > Proteales > Proteaceae > Hakea > Hakea prostrata. The sequence continues at coordinate 43,864,215 of NC_142600.1, forward strand.
CAAAAGAAGTAAAGTGAGGCGGAAACTCACTCCACAAACATAGCGGAACGCAGTATGAAAGTCAAAAAGGAAATTACAACTAAAACAAAAGTACTAAGAAATAAACTAGGAACAAGAGTCTTCTAGTCTATAGATAACGTCTTCATAAGTGTGGACTTCATCAACCCAATGAATCCTTTCTAACTCTATGCTGTTTTCAAAAGTAGTACGCAGCTTGATCCGCCGGGGGATCATCAGAGTAATCTTGATCGTCGCCAGTACCTTGCATGTAATACGCTTCATCGGCATGCTCTTCACTGTACTGCTCGTCATAATAATCTGTACCTGCAGGATAATCTAACAGGAAAATATACAAAAAGGAATGAGTTTCGAAGAAACTCAGTAAGGCAAGTTAATCCATAACATCATAGATAACATGTGACAAAACATATAATGATGCAATGCAATATGAAACAGATAAGGTATGAATGCATCTAAACTCTATGTATGCTGGTCTCTATGGTAGACATGCATTAAGTCATAGCACCGTACTTCTTTGGGTAGGTCAGTCACTCCCCCTAAGCCATCCTGGCATCTTGGGTCTGCTGTGTAATTGGGTAAAGTCCTCATCAAACCATGGTAGGGGATTTAGTCAACACACTCTCTCACAACCATTTGGCATAAGTACCGGCGCATGTCAGGGAAAAGCCTAGCCCAATGCAAGTCATCTAGTCAGTTATATCATCTCAGTTCCAGATACCTCCATTCCTCATCCCTGACGATCCTTTCCGGTATCCTTTGCACTAGAGTCAGCGTATCCTATGGCACTGACCAACTTAGAATACGGACTCATCAACCCTATCGATTATACACATATGGTAAATGGGAAGCTCTCATGTCCTCTCATGGGTTGGTTACCGGTCTTGAGCGCCCATGAGCCCAAGTCTAGCCATATGCAACCCTCCAATAAATGGCCCCCACAATATGATTCCCGTCCTCTCACGGGTTGGTTACCGGTCTTGAGCACCCACAAATCACATTGCTACCACGGGTCGTTCGGTCTCAATACCCTTCCGATTCGGGTCTGATATAACAGGGATATATCCTAGCCAAACACTGCTAGACATCCCTAGGTATGACAACCAATGATTCGGGAAAGCGTCGATGGGCATCTTCGGAGAACATCCCATACTATTCCCTCCGATGTCCAAGGACAAAAGTGTCAAAAGGACACTCCCCAATCCCAAACCAAACTTAAGCAATACAACCAACAGTTCATCATATACAAGAGAATGTAAAAGCAAAATCAGATTAGGTAATGATAAGTGATTCATATAACATGAATAATGAAAAAGATAATATAAACAAGTGCTAATATTCTCACAGTAAGAGATCAGAATTAAATTACAATAACAGTAAGTAATCTCATAGTTTCATAAGGTAGAAACTAGAGAACAAGCAATCTATGTAGTTAAGGAATTAACTGTCCTTACCTTGATTATCGAAGAAGATGATCCAAAGATCAAAGTGAGCAACTCCAAACTTAGCAAATAAACTCCTAATAACCATAGATACAACATTAGGAAAGATGCCTAAAAGATCAGAGAGCAAAAGAATCAAATCGGGCGAAAAACGAAGCTACTGACTCCTTTGGTCGAGTGCTTGGTAGACTGGCCCAGTCGACCAAGCAAGTCAGTACGGAATTGTACAGGCTGCTTTGGCCATAACTTCCTCGTTTGAAGTCGGATTGATCCGAAATTCGAAGGGGAACTTCCTAGGATGTATTAGAATCATATGGGAAGATAAAATCATCAAGTCATGGTAAAAAAATATGGGTTCTTGATTTAACCCAAGAAATTAGGGTTTCAACCTTTATGGCTCCCAGGAAAGGTTATGATCACAGAATGAAAGGGAATTAATGATTTGCCAATTATAACAAGAAAATCATAGAAATTATAGTTTAGGTTACTATAAATATTACCCATGAGGTTTCCCTCGCATGGGAGGTCACCAAAGTTTTCCAGAAATCAAGCTAGGGTTAGGGTTTCTAGAAAAATATACAGCCAGGGTTGAGATCGTGATGATGATCATAGATCTCAAAGAAACGAAGGAGATCACGAAGGGATGGTTGCAAGGATGCAGCATCTACTTAATGATCTCAATCAAGAACAAGATCGAAGAAAAGAAATTTGCAATGTTGAAGTGATTACTAACCTTGAATTGTAAGAACAGCGATGAGAGGCTTCAGATCTGTAGAGGAGTTTTCGAAATCACCAGAGAGAGTTTCGGAGAGGCGTTCTCACGTTCACAAAGTGTTTAGGAGGCAGCCGTAACAAAGAAATACGAAGTAGGGTTTAAATAAAAGTGAAAAACCCTAAAATTACAAATTCTCGGATTTCACACCCCTTTGGTCGAGTGCTTGGTCGAGTGGCACACTCGACCAAGGAGTCAACCAAGGCAGACAGTAAGGAATAATCAGGGATTTGGAGGATCAAATGGGCTTTAAACCTTATGGGCTTTTGCATACACATCAAGTGACATGTCAAGTGTAAGGACATACCTCCAAACCAAGTCAGATAATACTCCAAGTCCTTCAACTAATCTCATCTTCAGACAGCTGCAGCTTCCTTTCCAAATCTACACAGACATCCAAGTATGGAACTCCATCAACAACATCCATGGGTTCAGAGTCAAACACCATGTCTTCTACTGAGATGGCCCATAGTTGGCTTCTTCCTTTACTCCGGGTCTTCGGACCTAAAAACAACCGGGTTACCCGGTCAAGGTCAGGGTCAGGTTAGGGCTGGGTTTCACAAAATGTGATATGACGTTTAATGGGTTGGGGGATTATGCAAGACTATTGTTCGACGAAGAACCCAGTTAAAAACCAAGCCCTCGGGATCGACCGAACGCTTGGTCTGGGGGGCTCGTGATATGGAGAAAATATGACCGAACTTGGTTTATTCTTGGTTCAACCCTCGACTCCGGTCGGGACGAAGGGAATCGACTCGCTTCCGAGCGAGCCGGGTCCAGGAGGTAGTTTGCTGAGGAAGAAAACTAACTCAGCCACAAGCACACCCTAATCCGATACTATCGGAGTAGGTTGATCAACTTAATGATGGCTAGCAGTTTCCAGTGGCTGTCACTCATTGCTATCATACGGATAACCACCAAATAACAATCGTGGTATCCTAGGAGTCATCTACTAGTCCAAACTAGTAGAAGTCTATCACTCAACGGATCTATCTGTTAAGACCCAACGACTACCCGAAGAAGGCTCGAATACATCCAACGAAGGAGATTCAAAGACACACTCTATATAAGACATCACTTACCCACAAGGTAGGGACGGGCGAAAACACTCAGATGCTTACTATCTGAATCGTATTCTTGTTATTCATTCCTTAGCTCTGTGCTCTAGCAGAGCCGTTTGTGATTAAGTTAATCAACTTACTTAGCCTTCGGAGGTGGACTCCCAATCCCAGCGATCGGGCCACATCTGATGCTTTATTTTGCAAGTCATTCTCAGGAGATCTAAGGGCTGAGCAGATTTTGGATGCATCATCTTGTTATCTTGTCCATTTGCAAGGGCTACTTGGTTCGGTTCCTCGCTATTTTTTATTCCACCAGTTGATGAAGAGCTAGCTCTTTTGAAATGGGTGGAGTTGTGGAGTGATCATATATTGGGTAGTTTAAGAGAGTGCAAAATGTTGGGAGGATTCAACATGTATTTTGTGGGTTGGCTAGCCAAGAATGATGAAGTCTTCAATCGTAGAGCTTGGAGTCCAAAGGAAGTGATCGACAAAGCAATCAAGTTATACAAGGAATATAAAGTAACTGATCATGGCCTTGAAGCATTGGTGCATGCCCAACTGCCTACCATCAGAAATGGGCCTTGGACCCCCCTCCACTGGTGAGATCAATTAAGGTAAATAGTGACACCTCTTTAAGACCCAAATCCTAGCAGGGTAGCTTGGCCTGGATATGCAAACATTCTAACAGAATTTGCAGATTGGCAGTCTCTAAACCGGCTCTTTTTTACTCCCCATTGCTTGATGAGGCGCTTGCTCTCAAAGATGCACTATTACTTGCCTTGGTGAAGGTTTTGATGATATCTTGGCTAAATCGGATGGGAAGGACTTGGTGGATTTGATCCTCAACCAATTGAGCTTAGGATGCATGAAATCAATGGAATCATTTTGGACATTCGACATCTTATGTCCTTTTTTCTATTGTGCTTTGTTAAGCACCTCTGTAGGAAACATAATTCAATTACAGATTCCCTAGTTATGAGGCTTTTGTCTAGTACATGTGAGACAGTTTGACCTATATCCACTTCCTGGCTCTTGGAACTTTGTAATAAGGATCTTATGGCTTTTCATGCCTCTCTTTAATCTACTATTTTACTTTTTAAAAAAAAAAAGAAAAAAAGAAGTTATTATTCTTTTATTTTCTTGTTTTTCACCCCACCAATAGGTAAGACCTAATATTCTCATTTTTTTTATCTAAGAAACAAATGAGGCCTTGAAGGGCTCGTATAATGATTAAGTATGAGAGGGGCACCACCAAGAAGTGATCGATACTTATTCATTAAGGAACCCAAACCAAGAAGAGAATCCGAACTCATGGAAATTCATGGCGGGTTTGAAACAATCGATGGAATTTACCGTCCTTCCATTGTGTGTCCCATGATGATAATGTTAGATTATGTAAAGACTTTTCTAGGGAAGAGATTAAATATGCTTTGTTTCAAATGAAAGGGAAAAAGTCTCCAGGAATGGATGGTTTTCCAGCTCGATTATATCAGAAAAACTGGGATATTATAGGGGAGGACTTCGTTAAGGGCATTAACATTTTTTTGATAGGGGCTTTTTATTAAAAAGCTTGAACAACACCATCATTTCTCTTATTCCCAAGAGGAAACACCCTCAAGAGGTTGGCCATCTAAGGCCAATTAGTCTTTGTACTGTCCCTTATCGAGTTATTGCTAAATGTTTAGCTAACCATTTGAAAGTTATTTTGCCCAACATTATTAGTGAAACCCAGAGTGCCTTTGTTGCTGGTAGATCCATTTCTGACAATGTGTACTTGGCACATGAATGTCTTCACTTCATGAAGAACTCTACCTCAAAGCGTGGTTATTTTGCTTTGAAACTCGACCTGTGTAAAGCATATGACAAGTTAGAATGGGGTTTTATTGAGAAATGTTTGAACTTTTTGGGGTTTCAGGCAAAGTGGGTGAGGTGGATAATGCAATGCATCACAACCGTTACTTTTCAAATTAAAGTTAATGGTCAATTATCGGAGCCAGTGGTTCCAACTCGGGGCATTCGACAGGGCTGCCCTCTCAGTCCATATATTTTCATTCTCTGTCATGAGGCTTTGTCTAGGAGATTAAGTGCAAATATTGGTATCCCTAGGTTGCCAGGATTGCAATATCTCGACATAGTCCTGTTATTAACCATCTTTTTTTTGCTGATGATTGTATGATTTTTTGTCCTGCAAGTGAATACAATGATCATCATATAAATTTTATTCTTCAGGAATACATGCATGTTTCTAGACAGCATATTAATTCAATGAAATCTTCTGTGGTGTTTAGTAAAGGTACAATTTTGAATGTTCGGAGAGTTGTCACTTCTATTCTTTGGATTGCTGAGGTGAGTTCCCATGGTACATATCTAGGTTTACCATCTACTTTTGGTAAATCTAAAACTCAAGTGTTTGCTTCTTTTCAGGAAAGAATGGCTAAAAAGTTGGCCTGTTGGAAAGGTAAGCTATTATCAAGTGCTGGTAAGGAAATTCTAATTAAAGCAGTTGCTCAAGCTCTTCCAACTTATGCAATGTCTACTTTTTTATTCCCAAAACATGTAACAGATGGGTTATTACAACAAATTAGACTTTTTTTGGAGGGGCAAGGGCTCTCAAAAGGGTATTTCTTGGGTATCATGGGAGAAGCTCTGTAACTCAAAAAAGCATGGTGGTTTAGGGTTTCGTGATCTCTATTTTTTCAATAGAGCTTTATTAGCCAAACAAGCTTGGAGATTACTTCAAAATCCTAGTTCATTGTGGGCCAAGGTTATTAAATCTAAATATTTTCCTAATGATGATTTTCTTGATGCTAGGTGTGTGAAGGGCTGCTCTTGGGGTTGGCGGAGTTTACATGTTAGGAAAGAAGTTCTTAAAAAAGGTTTGATTCGAAGTATTGGTAATGGTTACCAAACAAAGGTATTTTCTGACCCTTGGATTCCTGAGTTACCTTTGAACCGTATTTGGAGAGTTCCACCCTCTAGCAATCCTGTATGGATTGGTGAATTAATACATTGGCCCTCAAGATCTTGGGATACCTCTAAATTGCGGCTTTGGTTTTTGACGCTTGAGATTAGTGCAATTCTTAGGATTCCTATTTTATCTGAGGTTGTGCAGGATAGATGGATGTGGAAACATACTCGCACAGGTACTTTCACTGTTAGATCTGCTTATTTTATGGAGTTAAACGCCTCTTTGGGCTTTATCTGCTAGAGGCACCACTTCTATCTTTCTATCTTTTTGGTCTACACTTTGGAAAATTCATACGCTTCCTAAGATTAGACTATTTCTCTGGAAATTAGGTCATAATGCTTTACCTACAAATTTTCTTTTGTTCCAAAGAGGTGGTTCTTATACTCTTTTGTGTCTTTATTGCAAATGTGCCCTTGAATCAATTGTTCATATTTTATTTCATTGTCCTTTTGCAAAACTGTGTTGGAAGGTCTCTCCCCTTCGGTTGGATACAGATTTTTTCCATGGCCATGACATTGTGGACTGGTGGAACTTTATTGAATCACTCTTTCAGCATTCTGGTAATTTAGATTGGGTACATACTATATGGAGTGTAGTAGCTTGGTTAATTTGGAAGGCCATGAATGTTTATCTATTTGAAGGGCGTGAACCCAACATTAATATTTTTCTTTGGTATCTAAATGGTTTGTTGTAGGATATTAATGGTCACTTTATTGAGGATGTTTCTACATCGGCCACAACTGAAGTGTTAGATCCTCCTATGTTGATTGTTTCATCAGGTGTATTATTTAATGATGTGTATCCACAAACGACAAATGTTGGTGATATCAATTTTTTTCATGTTGATATGGAGAAATTATGATCAGACCGGGTTCATACCTGGTTCGACCCTCGACCCCGGTCGAGACAGAGGGAACCGACTCGCTCCCGAGCGAACCGGATCCAAAAGATGGCTTGCTGAGGAAGAAAACTTATTTAGCTACAAGCACGCCCTAATCCTACTTATGGATTAGGTTAATTACCCTAATGATGACAGACTCGAATTGACGGCTGCGGCTAATCATTATCAAAGGGATAATCATCACATAACCTAAAGGTTATCTCACGAGTCCTCTACTAGTCCAAACTAGTAGAAGTCTATTGCTCAACGGATCTAACTGTTAAGATCCAACGACTACCCGAAGAAGGCTCAAGTGCATCCAACGAGGGAGATTCGAAGGTACACTCTATATAAACCTCACTACCATACGAGGTGAGGGGATGGAAAAACACACAATCTGAGACTCAGATTCAGATTCAGATACATACTGATAGACGTAAACTATCGGCGGCTTACGATCTAGATCACCTTTCCCAGTTCTTTATTCCTTAGCTCTGTGCTTTTAGCAGAGCCGTTTGTGATTAAGTTCATCAACTGACTTAGCCTTCGGAGGTGGACTCCCGACCCCCGCGGTCGGGCCACATCTGACACTTTCGTTTTGTAGGTCATCACAAGGAGATCTAAGGGCTGAGCAGATTTTGGACGCATCATTTGGCGCCGTCTGTGGGAAACGACTTGAAAAGCCATGGTGACTAGATCAGTAGCAGCCACAGTAGTTGTTGCACAGCGCAATTCCGGTGTTCAGATCCCTGGAGCGAATAATCCAGATATTCCCCAAGGAAACCATAATCCTATCGAGGTAGATGGTGGTCAGGGAGGACGTAATCCTCCTGATACATTCCAAGATCAATTGGATCAGGTAAAGATTCAACTTTTAGAGGTGAGCCAAGCACTCTGCATGCTCACCAAACGAGTGGTTTTACCACAAGAACCTGATCAACGCGATTCAGGGAGACGTGCGTTGCCACGTGATCAAAGATTGGCTGAAGACCGGAATATCGGTCAGAATTTTCGTGAAGGAGACCGAGGACCTAGGAGGATTGACGATCAACCTAGGCAAGACGATCGGTTCGACAGACCACAAGAGAGTACAATTGATTCAAATACAAGGTTGGATACAGGGGTAAGAACTCACTCACCAACTGTCAGAAGAACCGTTCGTGATGATCGAGCAGTTCGCGACAAGTGGAATGCTCAGGAAGGACGGGTTGTTCGTGATGATCGAATAGCACAGGATGATCGTGTTAATCAAGGTCGTGATCATATCGCTAAAGATCACCCGACCCAGATTGGTCAGGAATTGGCCATCATCAATGAGAAATTAGGGCAGTTGGCTAAGGGAAGGATAACTGAGGATATTTACTTAGTCATTCGGAAGACCCCCTTTTGTAATATCCAGCCCTATTCTAACCTTGACCCTGACCCGGATCCACTGTTGTATTCAGGTCCGAGGACCCGAAGCGGTGGAAGAAGAGATTTATGGACCATTCTGATTGATGATCATGATTCGGAGACCGAGCCCATGGACATTGACAATGATACCCCTTGCTTAAATGCATTGTCGGTGTTTAAGGAAAGTCTGCGCATCGGAGAAGATTAATATGGTTGATGCACCAAATGACCTCTTGTGCACAATCCGAAGGTATTCCCCGAAACTAGACTTCTTGATTGAATTGTGGAAGAAAACCTCACTCAATTTGACCTTGTATAGCCTTTCAAATCCCTACTTGAAGTTGTTGTTCTAAACCTGAGTTTTCTGCTGAAAATATTTTGGTCGATACCATCGACCAAGGACCATCGACCAAAATATCCCAGTCTGCCAAGTTAATGATTCCATGGAATATTCCTTTTCTATTTAATATGACCTCGAGCCTTGAGCCTTTTGCAATCATTTTTCTCACCTGGGAAAGTGGGGAGAGCTTCCCAAAGCAGCTCCTTGGTTAGTGTGAAGGGTATCTCATCAAAGACACTTAGTTTATCATTGATTCTTGTCTTCATCTTCTACACTAAGGTATGACTCCTCATTCCACTCTCTACCCTACCATTTTCTACTCTTTTCTATTGTCATCTTGCTGATGGGACATTTGGAATGGTGCTGCAACCTTGCAACCACCACCCCAAGTGCCTACTCATTCTCAATCCATGATTCCCTTAGCCATTCATTGATGCTAATGCTTATATCTCATGCCTAGCATATGTATTCGATGATTTACCTATTAACATCATACCATTTGATATCAAACTGAGCTATAGAGTATATTATGTTTATGTTTAACATTGTCATATGATTCCAATCGAATTTCTATTAGTTCCTCTAGCTATTGCATGCTATTCCTCATCAATGCAATCAATTCCAACTCATGCCATGATGTTTATCACTTGAACTTGATAGCTCAAATTGGGGCTTTTTAATTGGACCATTGGATTGGGTTGATTCCTTGATTTATAGTGTCCTACTACTGTTGTTAAGTATGCCTCCAAGTTTCAGATTGATCCGAACACCGGAAGTCTCATTTCGGACCAAAATCCCCAAAATCCACTATTCTGCCCGAGGACAATTTTGGTCGATACCATCGACCAAAGTTGTTGCTGACAGCAACCTTGGTCAGTTTTGACCCAAATGACATCCAATCTTCCCGACTTCTTTTCTAACTTATTATTGATGTTTGTTTAGGGCCTTAACAATTCTATTGGACTATTCTTGGTATTCTCAATTCATCATCAACTCATCCAAGGTAAGGATGGTTATCTCCATAAACATATAAGTCATCAAATATTGAATTGTGCTTTATTTAAAGAATGAAATCCCTTAATTTCCTTTCAATCATTATAAGACTGTTACATATGTGTTAGAACAGTAACATTTAAATCTTTATACTTTTGTTGTGTTACTTTATCATTTTGATTTGCTTATGTTTATAATGATTCGTTTCAATATCATGATTTGATTACTATTATGAATATGCATTGGATGCATGAGAAATGATGAGATTGGATGTGTGATTGCTTACGTATGACTTGGGATTTGAGGGTGTCCTACTGCCACTTCTGTCCTTGGGCATCGGAGGGAATAGTATGGGGTGTTCTCTGATGGTGCCTATCGACACTCTCCCGAGTTATTGGATGACATACATAGGATTGTCTAGTTGTGTGGCTAGGTTCATCCTTGTCGTGTCAGACCCGAATCGGAAGGGCATTGAGACCGAACAACCCGTGGTAGTGTATGGTTGGATGGGCGCTCTAGGCCGGTAACCAATCCGGTAGGGGACATAAACCATGCTACGGATACCTGAAAGGGGCCATTTATTGGTAGAGTTGCATATGGATAGACTTGGGCTCACGGGTGCTCAAGACCGGTAACCAATCCGTGAGAGGACGTGAGAGCTTGCTGTTTACTATATGTGGATGACCAATAGGGTTGATGAGTCCGAAATCCGGGATTTCGCTGACTCTAGTGTGAAGGATACCGGAAAGGATCGCCGGGGGCGAGGAATGGACGTATCTGAATCGACTTGACCGATCGAGTAGATGACTTGCATTGGGCTAGGCTTTACTTGTGACATGCGCCAGTACTTGACCAAATGGTGATGTGAGAGAGCGGTGACCGATCCCCTTACCATGGTTTTTTGATGACTTTACCGATCTTCCCCGGGCATTCCCAAGATATGGAAATGGGAGAGTGACTGACGACCCAGAGAAGTACTGTGCTATGACTTAAAGCATGTCTACCTTAGAGACCAGCATTCATAGAGTTAGGTTCATATCTGCATCACATGTTCCATATCACATTGCATAATTATATGTTCTGAATGTGTATGATTTCTAATTATGGAATAACTTCCTTGCTGAGTTCTTCGAACTCATTCCTTTTTGTGCAAATGTTTTAGATTACATTCCAGGTACCGAAGATTACGATGGCACCTCCTATGAGGCGGACTATGATTCCACATACTACCCTCCGGGTAGTGGCATCGGTGAGGATCCGTATATTGGAGCCGAGGAGGATTACTATCCGCACTGTGGTTAGCCCCACAGTTGTGCGGCAGCGGCAGCGCTGGGTTTACTTCATCCGTACTGTTGAGGAGACTACCATTAGTATAGAAGAAAACCTAGCATAGTGCCCCATTCCCCTGGTGCATTTGTGGAACCTTGGATATTGTAATTAACTTGTCTTTGAATTATTCTGGTGACATTCGGATATGTAACTAACTGGATTTACTTTTTTTCCGCTGCTCTGAGAGGGTGGCTACCACACCTTCTCACCCTTTATGATTTTGATCACACTTTATTATTATCTATATTCCGCACTCTGATTTAGTTAATCTTGTCTTATTCATGATACTTAGTATTAGTTGTTTTTACCATTGATTATTACTGTTCATGATTGTGTTACCGTGTATGTGGGAGACATGGACCTCAGATCATTGATCCTTGGATTGTGGATCACATCCCGGGTATTCCAAATGGGGTACCGGCTGGGTGGATGTGACACCTTTGCCGAGCCAATTGCGGGATATCAGTTTCCCCATAACTTTCGTTTGCCTACCTTTTCTACATTCGATGGCTCTGGAGATCCAACAGCTCACATTGGCTATTACCAATAGACCATGGCAGTTTCAGGTAATTCTGATGAAATTTTATGCAGGGTTTTTGGTTCATCTCTTACTGGAGCAGCACAAAAGTGGTTTTCGAACCTCCCCTCTGGAAGGATCTAAAACTTTGATGAATTGGCGCGCAAATTCATAGGGCGATTCCAGAGTGGAATACAGGTCAAAAAGACAGAGGAAACTTTGTTTACTGTCAGACAAGGAAAAAACGAATCAATCAGAGAGTTTCTGAAAAGATTCAACAAAGTAACGATGGAGATAGAAAATTTGGATGAGCAAGTAGCCAAAACTGCTCTATTCACGGGACTTACTAATCGGAAACTCCTAGAGTTATTACTACAGGATATGTCTGTGACTTATGCTGAGTTGGTACAGAGATGCCAGCAGCAGGCTGAAGTCATGAAGATTCTAGATGCGCGCCAAGGAGATAATAAAATCTCCAATAAGGAACAGAAGGCTCCTGAGCAGAAGCAGAAGCCAAAGAAAAATGTCCGTGATCGGGTTGGAAAATCTCAGGCTTGGCGCCAAAGGTCTCCCGGTAAAAGTGAGTACACTCCATTGAATGTTCCTCGGGTTGATATTTTAAATATCATCAAACGAAAAAATATCTTGAAGTGGCCGCCTAAAATTCTTTTGAAACTCGGAGAGCAGCAGGATCGAGAAAAGTATTGTCGATTCCACAAGGACTATGGTCATTATACAAATGACTGTCGTCATCTGAAAGCAGATATTGAGAGATTAATATCTCAGGGACACTTGTCCAGTTTTGTTAGCAGAAGGAGGGAGGAGCCACGTGAGCCACGCGCGGCTGCTCCTAAAAGGGATCGTTCGGTTAGTTCAGAACGATCAAGGGAGGCTCCGAAGTCTAAGAAGGGCAAGGAGGTGATTGAAACTACTCGGTCACCGATCCTTACCATCTTCGAGGGACCAGAGCCCGAATCACTCCGGAGTTTAAAAACAAAATCCAAATTTGTCGGAACCGGAGAGACGCAGAAGCGAAAAAAAGTTGAATGGTGAAGATTCTATCACCTTTAGCGAGGAGGACGAAAGAGGCGTTTGTTTACCTCATGATGACGCCATAGTCATCAAGGTAGAGATTGCACGTGGGGAAGTGCATAGAGTTTTGGTTGATACAGGGTCTGCAGCTGACCTAATTTCTTATGAAGTGTATCAAAAATTGAAGGTGGATCAGAACTTGATGGAACCTTCATCCACACATCTATATGGTTTTGCAGGGTCATCTGCGGTGGCGGAAGGATCGGTCCAGTTGGACTTATCTATTGGAAGTTTTCCTAAGGAAACAACCGTCCGAATCAATTTTTTGGTGGTTCGGGAACTGCCAGCTTACAATATTATCCTCGGGCGACCATCTTTATCCAAGATAGGTGCTATTGTTTCGACAAAACACCTGAAGATAAAATTCCCGACTGATATGGGAATTGGTCAAGTCTCCTCTGACCAAAGGATCTCTCGGCAATGTTACGTTGCCTATTTAAAAGACAAGGAGGGCCCAAGGAAGGTAACTGCCCTACCTATAGAAGTTCAAGGCGATCGGGAAGAAGCAGAGATGCAAAGACCCGAACCAGTGGAGAAGCTGGAACAAATCCAGCTATGTACCGAGGATGAGAAAAAGATTACTTATGTCGGGTCTGAACAGCTGGAGGAATTTAAAGATGAATTGAAGTTATTTCTTCAACAGAATAAAGACGTATTTGCATGGTTTGCTGAAGACATGCCAGGAATCGATCGGGCTGTCGCAGAGCATAAACTCTGGATAGATCCTAAGGTGAAACCAGTGATACAGAAAAGGAGAAATTTCTCCATTGAAAATTATGAAGCCGTTCGTAGTGAAGTTGAAAAACCCAAGAATTCTAGTTTCATAGAACCAATTGAATGCCTAACTTGGTTGGCCAACGTGGTAATGGTAAAAAAGGCGAATGGGAGGTGGAGGATGTGTATAGACTACACAGATCTTAACAAGGCTTGTCCTAAAGATTGCTATCCGTTGCCTCGGATTGACCTCTTGATATGTGCGACTGCAGGATATGAAACTCTAAGTTTCATGGATGCCTACTCAAGGTATAATCAGATCCTTATGAATAAGGAGGATGAGAAGTTTACAGCTTTCATGACTGATCGTGAAAGCTATTATTATAAGGTCATGCCTTTTGGCCTGAAGAACGCAGGAGCAACATATCAGAGGGCCGTCAACAAGATTTTTGAAGATCTGATAGGAAAGAATGTTGAAGCTTATGTTGACGACATGCTAGTGAAGAGCTTTACAAAAGCAAATCATATTGCAGATTTGACTGAGGTATTCTCAGTACTACGAAAGTATCAAATGAAGCTGAACCCAGAAAAGTGCGCCTTTGGAGTCTCCTCGGGCAAATTTTTGGGCTTCATGGTATCACAGAGAGGAATTGAGGCTAATCCTGCCAAAATACAAGCTCTGGTTGATATGGAGGCTCCCAAAACTGTTCGTGATGTGCGGTGTTTAACGGGGAGAGTTCGTTGCTTTGAATCGATTCATCTCCAAGTGCGGAGAAAAATGTTTGCCTTTCTTCAAGGCACTCAAAGATTTGAAGGGCAGCAAGGAAGCAAAATGGACCGAAGAGTGCCGAGAAAGCTTTTGAGGAGTTAAAAGAAGCACTTGGACAACCACCGATCTTGTCCGGACAGGAGAGAAGGGGAAATATTACAGCTATATCTAGCGACGTCCCTTTCATTGGTCGGTGCGGTACTTGTTCGTGAAAAAGATAAAAAAACGGTGGCCGATTTACTATGTAAGCCACGTGTTGCTAGATGCGGAGACAAGATATTCGTAGATTGAGAAGCGGGCTCGGCTCTCATGATGGCCGCCGGGAAGCTAAGGCTATATTTTTCGAGCTCATCCAATTCGGTATTTACAACTTTTCCTCTTAGTAAAGTTCTTAATAAACCCGATTTATCCGGAAGGATGGTGTCCTGGTCGGTTGAACTCAGCGAGTTCCAAGTGAGCTTTAAGCCCGGAGAGCGCAATCAAGGCTCGGACATTAGCCGATTTTGTAGTAGAAACTCTCGCACCGGTGGAATCCACCATCAAGGATCCCATTATACCAACCACTTGGGAGGTATATGTGGATGGTTCGAGTAATAAAGATGGAGCAGGAGCTGGAATTTTATTAAAAAGTCCAGCAGGATTTATTATTCGATATGCTTTGAGATTTGCATTTGAAGCAAGTAATAACGAAGCAGAATATGAGGCTCGATAGCTGGACTTCAGTTGTCAAAAGCATTGTCTATTGCAGATGTTACTATTTATAGTGACTCTCAACTTATAGTCAACCAAGTCCAGGGGGAGTATGGTATTAAAGAACCACGCTTGCAAAATTATCAAGAGATAGTGCAGGCATTTCAAAACCAATTTCGGAATTTGAAGATATCTCAGATTTCGAGGAATGAAAATTCAGTGGCAGATGAGCTATCCCGACTAGCCAATGCCAAAGAAAAGAATCTAGACCCTTCGGTCTATATTGAAGAAATAACTTTTCCAAGTTATCATGAGAAAGAAATTTCTTATATTGAAGCAGAGCGTTGCTGGATGGATCTGATAATCGAGTATCTGAGAGATGAAAAATTACCTGAGGATCCGAAAGAGGCAAAGTTGATCAAGATACAATCAGCTAGATTTGTCATTCAGAATGGGAGACTATACAAAAGATCTTATTCTGGACCCCTTATGAGATGTATAGGCCCCGAAGGAGCAAAATCAGCTTTGGCTGAGGTTCATGAAGGAATTTGTGGAGCTCACATGGGTGGACGAGCCCTGGCCCACAAAATTCTAAGACTTGGGTTATATTGGCCTAAGGTCCAAGAGGCTGTTATGGAATATGTTCGTCGGTGTGGTAACTGTCAAATTCATGCTACAGTATCGAAGCGCCTAGCTGAAACCATGACTTCAATTCTAGATCCCATTCCCTTTGCGATGTGGGGAATTGATATCATGGGCAAATTCACCAAGGCGTCAGGCGGACGGGAATATCTGATAGTAGCAATTGATTACTTCACGAAATGGGTTGAAGCCAGTGCACTGGCAGCAATTACTGAGAAAAAAGTGGAGAAATTCATGCTTGAGTCAATCATATATCGCTTTGGGATTCCAAAGATTACTGTCATTGACTATGGTACTTAGTTCGACTGTCCGCAATTTGAGCAATTTTGCGAAACATATATGATCGAGCATCGTATGTCCTCAGTGGCATACCCCCAGAGCAATGGACAGGTAGAGGTTACTAACCGAACGCTACTGGAAGGAATAAAGAGAAGACTCGAAGCTGACAAAGCTTCTTGGGTCGAAGAACTTCATAATTTATTGTGGGCCTATAGAACTACGGTTCGAACACCCACAGCAGAGACTCCATTCAGGTTGGCATATGGATCCGAAGCATTGGCACCAGTGGAGATAATGGCGGGGACATTACGAGATCGAGAGTTCGAGGAAAAAGCAAATGAGCAAGGACTGCTTGATAGTCTTGATCTGTTGGACGAAGTTCGGGCAAAGGCAATAGCACGAACTCAACATTATCAAAGAAGGATAGCGTCTCATTATAATACTCGAGTGAAGAATCGTCGGTACTTAGCCGGAGATTTGGTGTTTAGAAACACCTTAGCTTCCGACCCGCGTCACCAAAGAAAATTGGACCCTTCATGGGAAGGACCTTATATGGTTGTGAAACCAGTTGGTTCAGGAGCTTACAGGCTGAAGAACATCAACACCCAGAAAAAGTTGGATCGGTCGTGGAATGCCAGGCATCTCAAAAAGTTTTATCCTTGATGATGATTTCAATTTTGTTCGCGAAGTAAACATTTTCAACTCAATCAATGCAATTTTTGGCTTTCAACAAATTATCTTTTGATTGGGGGGCATCATACACCACATTCAAGAACAAGATCCAACTATAAGGCATCGGATGAAAATCCGTGTGGGTCCTTCAACACTTAAGGAATTTTTTCGGATCTTCTTAAGTCGAGGCATCGGATGAAAATCCGAGTGAGTTCCTTTTGCAAGGCGTCGGTTTGAAACCCGAGTAAGTTCCTTCAAGACTTATTGAATTTTCGAATTATCCTTAAGTAAAGGCATCGGTTTAAAACCCAAGTGAGTTCTTTCTCAGACTTATTGTATTTCTCCTGAAATCCTTAAGTAAAGGCATCGGTTTAAAACCTGAGTGAGTTCCTTCTCAGACTTATTGTATTTCTCCGGAAATCCTTAAGTAAAGGCATCGGTTTAAAACCCAAGTGAGTTCCTTCTCAGACTTATTGTATTTCTCCGAAAATCTTTAAGTAAAGGCATTGTTTCAAACAACTAAGACCTAATTCAACAGCGATTCAAGTGGCTAGCAAAGTTCAAGATGAAGTTAATTTCTTATTTCTTCAAAAGATCGAAAGAGGCCAGTATCAAAACAATTACAAGAGTTGGGTACCAGAGAAGCCCTATTATCCGCCATTACTTGTTTCAGTAAACTACAAAAAGAAAAAGACCAGTAAACTTACTGATTCAGTGAGGCAAAAGCTTGAGAGCAAGAAGGCGCGAAGCAGACAACAAAGGTTCAAATTCCGGACAGGAAGAATGAAACCTACGAAGACAACGAACCGCTTTTAAAACACCCGCATGAGTGTTCGGGAATCTGAACGATCGAGATTGATTCAAAATCGACAATCGAGATTGAAAGACGTTTTGAAAGTTTGAACTCACGAATCCGAAACAGGCGTTCGGAAACCGTCGTTTGGATTATGTGAGCCACGACAGATCGACTGCAAGGAGACACTTGGCCTTACCCTCACAACGCTCGAGGAAAAGTGACCACCGCATTAAATGTGATATGACATTTAATGGAGCACGCAGAGACTATCGCCTGACGAAGAACCCAGTTAAAAACCAAGCCCTCGGGATCGACCGAAGGCTTGGTCTCGGGGGCTCGTGATATGGAGAAATTATGATCGGACCGGGTTCATACAGTTCGACCCTCGACCCCGGTCGAGACAGAGGGAACCGACTCGCTCCCGAGCGAACCGGATCCAGAAGATGGCTTGCTGAGGAAGAAAACTTATTTAGCTACAAGCACGCCCTAATCCTACTTATGGATTAGGTTAATTACCCTAATGATGACAGACTCGAATTGACGGCTGCGGCTAATCATTATCAAAGGGATAATCATCACATAACCTAAAGGTTATCTCAGGAGTCCTCTACTAGTCCAAACTAGTAGAAGTCTATTGCTCAACGGATCTAACTGTTAAGATCCAACGACTACCCGAAGAAGGCTCAAGTGCATCCAACGAGGGAGATTCGAAGGTACACTCTATATAAACCTCACTACCATACGAGGTGAGGGGATGGAAAAACACACAATCTGAGACTCAGATTCAGATTCAGATACATACTGATAGACGTAAACTATCGGCGGCTTACGATCTAGATCACCTTTCTCAGTTCTTTATTCCTTAGCTCTGTGCTTCTAGCAGAGCCGTTTGTGATTAAGTTCATCAATTGACTTAGCCTTCGGAGGTGGACTCCCGACCCCCGCGGTCGGGCCACATCTGACGCTTTCGTTTTGCAGGTCATCACGAGGAGATCTAAGGGCTGAGCAGATTTTGGACGCATCACATGTATTCTCAAATGGTTAATGGGACTCCACAACTTCTCGTAGTGGTCATGGAGGGATTATCAAGACATCCTTTGGATCATTTATAACTGCTCGTATGAAAGCAGGTTGGGCTTTATCTGCACCACAAATGGAGCTGGAAGCAATGTATGACATCCTTCAAATTGCTTCTAATATAGGGATAAATAATATCAAGTTATTTTTTGATTGTCAGGCTGTGGTGTCCAGTTTACAAGGTGCTTCTAGTACTTTGGATTGGAATTGTTCAAACTTAGTTCAGCTCATTAAGAACTTTTTGTTGGGATTTGACACTTGTGTAGTATTACATATTTCGCGAGCAGACAATGTTTCTGCTGATTTGTTAGCTAGAGGTGCTCGTTATTTGGGTATGTCTAAAGTTTGGTGGATGCAGCCACAATGATGTCTTGATCCTTTGTACTCAGTTCCTATTGGGAGGATTTCTCCATACTTGTTTTTGTGAATGAATTTCTTTTTTTGTGTTTGGCCAAAAAAAGCCAAAAAAAAGAATTTACCGTCCTTTCATTGGGTTTCAAGTAACGAAAGAGAACCTAGAAATTTCGGGCAGTAGCTAGAAGTCTAGAACACGGGAGACTTTTGCATTGATCAGAACCACGTGGCTACTCGTAGAACGGGAGGGGCCAAAGTTGACAACTGTGTTACACGTGTCAACTTTTGGTTAACTAGTCAAAGAAAAGTACGAAGCGACAAGCGACTACAGACGTGAGCCGAGCTACTGTAGAGTGGGCATTGACTGTAACAAGAATAAAATATGTTCAGTTGCTGTTGACGTCCCATCTTTATAGGCTTATAGCTTCGTACCAAACTCCGGTGAATCGTTTTTCATTTTATGCAGGTCATCAAGAGTTAGCGACAATGCGTGTTTTCTCCTTCTTCCAGACAGCTTCTCGAGCTTTCCATGAGTACCCGTCGCTCTCTAAGCTGATTGTCATCTTCACAGTCAGGTCACCTCTTTTGCTGGCTTTCCCTGTTTTATCTCCCTAAACCTCATAGTCGAATTGTTTCTTCCAAATTAGAGTTCGTTTTACCTATGATTGCTTTTGTAAGTGGAGTTATTAGGATTCTTACGGACAACTTTACTGTTGTATCAAAAGAATGTTAAGTTTGGATGACTGCTTCCCCCCCCCCCCTTCTTAGGCGATCGCACTTGATGTGCTATAAAATAATGACCTAATGCTCCAAGTTTAATTTGTTGAATCAATCCTGTAGTTTAGTTTGATCTCACCGGGAACTTAACATTTGTTTTGTTCACTACAAGGCTTGTATAGCAGTAGCTAAATTGGAGGGTTTTATCCGTGTTAACGAAGTTAATTTCATTAGTCAGTTTAGGCACAGAGATAATAACATAATTAACATAATAGAGCTGCTACTTTCTCTATGTGTTAGATCAGTATAGACTTTAAATGAATAAGTATTTTCCTAAAAAGAATCATTACTCCCTTATGTTGGTAAGTTTATAGTCCACCGAACCTCAGAGCAGGAGTAGGGTATAGGAGGTAGTCCTCGTTGTTACTATGCTTTACATGTGGTATGAACAATTGTGTAAATTAGGTGGTGACACCATCACAGGGTTGCTTGATTGGTAATTACCAACACGGTCGTGGGTTCGACTATGGTATTTGTAATGTCCCCATCCACTATGTATAAGCACCCTTGTACCAAAAAAGAAAACAGGTGGTACTACTCGACGAGAGCATCCTAGTAGATAAAATCTAATTTCATTAGATGAGTGCAAGTATTCGATTTGATAAATACAACAAGGACAGTTAAGATAAAGTCTAATAGTTTATCCCATACAAGTGCGTTGACTTAAATTCTATATCTCTCTTGTAAGTCTCAGTACTTAGGATATAATCCATCTTTATATTCAACTTTCGTTTGAGACATCTTCTATAATTAGCAAGTTCTAATACCTCTGTATACTGTTGCATCAATCATTTTGCTTTTAAGGTTTTTTCTGTATTCCAAATCAACTGTCATAATTCATATTTTCTACAGGCATTTTCTATTTCTCTTCTGGTTTGGAACATTCTTATGGTTTTACATCAGATCCTACAGTGCAATTACAATTTTTCGGTAATATTGTGTACACAGAGAAACTAACAAAGTTGAGATTGTTGGATGTTTTGGTCCATAGCCTATGAGGGAGTTAATGAGGAGTTACATTAACAATGAGGTGATAGCTTTTGAGGGTTGATTGCATTTTTTCTTGTAAATAGATGAAGAACTGAAAATAGATGAAGTTACTTTAAGGAGAAAGGGGGAGGAATACAGCAAGGAGAGCCATCCCTCTGTATGGTGATACTTACTCTGCCATCCATAATTATGAACACTACCCAAAGAACAAAGAAGGGACTCCATTTTTTATTCCAACTGATAAAGGCTTCATGACATGATCATCACCAAAGGACACTAGTAGGTATTAGGATAATAGGATCCATTTGACATATTCTTGTATGGGCCTAGTATTGTGTCCTCTAAACTGCCAAAATTTATTGGGACTAAGACTTATACTTTGCATATCCTATAATAAGCTAGGGAGTTGGTCTCAGTATGGTACGTGTGGCCTCTGTTCTAGGACTGGAACCATTTGCATGTGTAAGAGTATCATCAAAAGGGGTTGAATTGCTGCTTTTCATGGGGGGCAGGATCGTATCTGTGGAAATAGAAGACTTGGAATTTGATAAGTTTACTTAACCAGAACTTGTTGGCGGCAATTTGTATTTATACTTTATGTTTGGTATGGTTCAATACACTATAAATGACTTACAATAGTTATCTTCAGGTGGTTACAATTTGATAATGATAAATAATTTTAAATGCCAAATTTAAAATTCTAGTTTTGAATTTGAAATTCAGTTGCATGAAAACAGGTGAGTTGTTTATTGTTAACAGGCCCCCTCAAGTTGAAGGTGGGCCATTGTCAAATCTTCAACTTGGACTTTATTTGTTCATGGCGACAATGGGAAAAAGGCTTTGTAAAAGTATCAGTAATTGGTCACACACAGAGATGAAGCATACCTCAATTTTCTTTTGTAAGACCAGTTGTCTTACAAAATGAAAATTAACCTCTACATGCCTTGTTCATGCATGAAACAAAGGGTCGACGGTGAGATATGTTTCTCCTAAGTTCTCGCACCATAGAATTGGTGGCTTCAATTCTGAAACTCCCGATTCTTGAAGTAAAGATTGCAGCCAAATGTCCTCTGCCGTAGTGTCAGCTAATGCTCTGTATTTGGATTCAATTGAAGACTGGGTGATTGTATGTTGTTTTGTTGTGGACTAAACACTTTCATACATAAATAGCTTAACCACCAGTTGAATGTCAATCTATTGACAACCGGCACGATCCTTATATCACCAGAGGCATGGAGGATGTTAGTTGAGTGTGTGTCAGAAGAAGGCCATGTGTCATGGTTTTTTTTTTTAAATAGTGGAGAAACCATTTCACACTATCTAGTTCTGTTCAGTGGGTGCTAGGAAGAGTTGACAGACCTTGTTCATTGAAAATCAGATGTCTGGTCTGGTTAATGTTGCATATTGTTGAGCTTCAAGAACACTATGGTGTGTTGATGCATCCTTAAAGGTGGGCTAAGATCTGGTTAAAAGTCAACCTTGGTGGTCACTGGTGTTTAAACCAGTATTGCACCATCCATCTTCATCCATTGCAGCAGATCTGTCACATACGTTTGTTTGGAAAGAAGTAATCCACTTAGGTGTTTGATTCCCTTTTACCAGGAAGTAATGTAGGTCTCCCTAGTCATTCATCACAAACTTCTTTTTTTAGGAAACGATGATGTCTTGAACCAGTGGTGGGATGGACCGTATGATTGTACCATCATCTACATGAACAAACATGTAAACAGTTCCACCAGCTTGGCATTGGTTGAAAAGAGAGGTATTGGTCCTTGAGCTGATAAAGTCAATAGATTAAAGGAATTGACCAAGCTGCTGAAACTAGGCCCTTGGAGCCTGCTTTTGGCCATATAGAGGCTTTTGCAAGTGACAGATATGGTTTGGTTCATCTAGATTAATGAAACCTTGAGGTTGACTCATGTACCCCTTTTCTGTTAAGTTGCCATTTAGCAAGGCATTGATGGCGTCTAGTTGACGAAGCGTCTACCCATTGGTTGTTTCCAATGAAAGGACTAGTCGATATTGGTGGCTTTGACGGAAGAGCTGAATTTTTTGTGTAATCCATGTGCTCATATTGATCGTAGGCTTTAGCCACTTGGCAGGGCTTGTATCTGTTTACTGTCCCATTTGGATTTTTCCCGATTGGGTAGATGCACTTTGAGACCTGAACACTTGCATTTAGACGAGGTAGCACTAAATCCTATGTGACATTTTTTAACAGAGCGTTAAATGCCTCCAATATTGCTATTCACCCTTTTCTGGACTTTTGGACATCTGTAAAATGGGTGGTTCTTGTTCAGAATGGGCTTCAGTCATGTGGGCCAAAGAGTATTTGGATGTGGACGAAGACACATTCAGTCTATCTTGATTGGAACAGGGTTCATGCTATACCCAGACCCAAATTTATGTGCAAATTTGAGAATGGAGAGCCACAACTGCATACCTCACAAGCTGTGGTCATAACATACATAAAATCGTAGACTGGTATAAAAAGACCATTCGAGGATAGTCGCATAGTCTCATAGATGAGGAAAGTGGTAGATTTAAGCAGACCTGCTGCTCCTTGCTGCCCCATCTCTTCTGGGTTATGTTGCCCACTTGAGCAGATTCAGCTGGGTTTCACCCCTGGACTCTAATGCATGCTTGACAGGCTTCTAGAGTCTGATTTTAGGATCCTAATTCATCCTACATTTAGGTACAAAATTTGACCCTAATTAGGTCATTCGCATAACCGTGTTCATTTCCTTCTTAAAAGCCTTTGGTTGATAGGGCTGCCCTCCAAAATTTAATTTGCACTATGGGGATTTCGTTCCTCACATTGCTAATATGTTATTTGGAATATTATCAGTTCTTAGGTGATTTGAGTCTCTAACATGCTGCCCAACACTGTCATTGGCTAGAATGCATTAAATTAGACGTTCTAGATGACTACACCTAGGGTTGTTTACAGCCCAATGCAGAGCCTAGCCACCACTTGAACATCATTCTTCATCTGATTTAGAATGCTAAATAGCTATGACATGAGGGCATCATCAAATTCGCCCATTTAGGGTTCCAAATTCAAGACCAATTTGTGGCTTTTTCTATAGACCAACATTTTTGAATTCTCTGCTGTTTCAGGGGTGCATAGCCATTAAATACATCATGAATTTACTGATTCAAGACTGATTAATAAGGGTAAGCATGTTGAACATACAATTAGGGCCTTGGTGGTCTTGGTTTATGGCACATCGTGCCAATTAGGTTAAATTAGGACTGTTGTGAGCTCAGACCTAAGTCACCTAACAGCTTATTTACAGTCTAGCTGTCACATTTATTACATATTCCCGCGTTAACCCTAACCCTTGTTTAACAATGGTTAACAAATTTGGCAGACTAATACAAGATTAAGTTCATTGGGCTAAGGTATTGGGCAAGATTGGACTAACTCCTTATAATCAGCCTGGGTACCCCTTCATGGTAGAAGAGTGACTGCTAAGATCCCTCCATGTATATGTCAAGGATGTGAGAAAAGTAAATCAAACATCTAAATTCCTGCTGGATGACTCGTGGTAAGTGACTATCCTTTAAACACTCTCCTTATGACATGTAGAGTGCCTTCATGTCTAATGGTAAATGTGACAATATGGTTATGAGTGTCCTTTGGAGTTGGGACCACCTGACTACTCTATATAGGGGCTAGAACCATGACTCTTCGCCTTAATGGGAATACTTATATAGGCCTAAGTGTTATGCCCCTTCTATTGTCAATGTATAACTACCCATGGAGGCTTTAAAATGCCTAAAAGTGCGATGGATCACTTGTGTGCCCCACCTGGCTTATGTGGAACCTGCCTCATCCACATTCCCATGATGAATAGGACCCTTGTGTCCTTATACTAAATTAGAGACCATCTTGAAACATTGACATTAAATATGAATGATTTCCCATGATGAATAGGACCCTTGTGTCCTTACACTTGATTAGAGACCATCCTGAAACATTGACATTAAGTACGAATGACATCTTTTGGTCTAATGATGCATACAGAAAAATGGCGATGAATGGCCCTATGACTTGTTGACTATGCTGGGCATGAACCAGAAACTATTATATTTTATCAAGCCATATAATTTGAGAGAGCCTTGGTAGTCTAATCACTTTGGTTAAGTAATAGGTTGTGATTCTAGCCTATGAAAATCTAAGAAACTCGTGGACCCGGTCTAACCTTGGTTACAACACATGTGGGACCTACTTAGTAGTTAGTATGATCCCCCATGTATGATTCACCAACTTGGAGTATAAGTACCAAAAGGTAAAGCTTGAGCAGGAACAAATGGATATTAACAATTCACCATCCAAAGAAGCCTTAATTGGGAATGGCCTACTTTTAGAGACATTTTGGGGATAGAAAAATCCCATCGAGAATTAACTTGACTGTTGGTTGGTTGTTGACTGCAAATAGGATTTGAAATCCTTCCTTGATTTGTAATGTGTTTATTTTGTTTTCCTAGTTTGACTAGACCTATGGAATTCGAAGGACTAGGGGCAAAGCTAAGATAACTTTAAGGCATCGTTTGTTTGCTAGATAAAAAGGGGTGGGAAAAATAAACATGAGGGACCCACTTGTAATGGGGTGGGGGAATAGGAAAGAAAAGGAAAGGAAATGATTTTGTGGAGAAGTTGCAAATGTGGGTCCAACTTTTATTATATTCCTTATTTTCCCACAGTCACAGTAAATATGTGAGACTTTTAAAAGAGATGGGGTGGGGAAAGTGACATGCTGCTATGAGCAGACAATCTTCTTAATTAAGGAAGCTTGTTGGCCCAGTTTTCCACTGCATTGAACCAAACAAATTATGTTTTGGGATTTCATGAAAAAGTTTACTTTTTCCCACCCTACTTCAAATTCAGCAAACAAACAATGCCTAAGAGAAGTTGTGAGAAAGGATATGCGTAGATTAGGCCTTGTATCGAGTGTGGCCGCAAATAGAGCTGATTGGATGGCAAGAATCCATGTAGTTGATCCCATTTAGTTGGGAAAAGGCTTGTTGTTGTTGTTTTAGTTCGATTCAACCTGTAACAGATGTAATCACTTTAAATTAAGTTTGAAGGCATTGGAGGCTTCGAAAGTTTCTCACTGGCCAATGGACGATTAGCAGCATTCCATTGGTGAGGGATACACTTTACCTTGTGCAGTATCTTCACCCTGTATTATGTTTGGACCCAGGTGTACACTCCCAAAAATAACCCCTTTTCCCAATAATTTTCTTAATAAACGGAAACCTTAGTGGTGAATGTTGGATTTAGAACTGTTTGATGTCCCTCTTGGATCATGGTAGGAAAATCCAGTTTTCCCCTTCTTTGTGTGTGTTTTAAATTTTTTCCTTTTCAGATCCAAACTTAATTTCTTTGAAAAGCTAATCTTTCTTTATATTTCGTTTCAACTCAAAAGCTTAAGAAACCATATTTGTTTTGTTCTTTTTTTTCCTCATTTATTTTTCATCTTTGACATGTATACACTATATTAATTATTGCAGTAGTGGTGGTCTTGTGGCTTATTCTGATAAAGAATCAAATCATGGTGCAAATAATGTTCATTCATCTCAAACGGATTATGAGAAGAAGCGAGTGGTGGTACTTGGAACTGGTTGGGCTGGGACAAGTTTCCTGAGAAATATTGATAGTTCATTGTATGATGTTCAGGTGGTGTCACAGCGTAACTATTTTGCATTTACCCCTTTGTTACCGAGTGTTACATGTGGGACGGTAGAAGCACGGAGTGTTGTTGAGCCAGTCCGTAATATCATTAGGAAGGTAAAGTGCATATCTTATATTCATAGCATATCATATATTCATATGCGAATAATGCATCATTGATCTGTCCAATTATACAATTCTAATTTGCATTCTACAATCTTGTCATTGTAATCACTCTTTTTATATCGTGTCCTGTTGCTTTTATTTGCCTACGTGAGTCACTTTGGATCTTTTGGGATTCTGAAGATTTGGATGCTAACACTGTGGAGTTGAGAAAGGACTATAACACATAATGGTGCACCATTCCTACTATAGATTATTGTTGAATGAACTTCACCCCAATGCATATTGGGGATGTTGTTTGTTAAGATATTATTCAGGAAGTTGTTCTTTATCTATAGCCCCTAATAGGGTATCTGTAGTATACTGTTTGGAGGAAAAACAACTCTAAGAAGGAAAAAGGAAATACAAGTCAGAGAAGGAAGGGAAAATAAAAAACAGAAAAGTGGATGTTTGAGTCACTTATTTGGACCCAAACTCCTGTTCACTCCCTAAAAGTGTCCAAAATTACATGGAGGTCACAGCCGTTAAACACTGGATAAGAAATCAAAACTTGGAAAAATATTTTTGTTTAGGGTTTTAGGTATTACGAATGGAGAAAATTGGAAGGTACAAGAATCAAAGATCTACAGAAAGAAATCGCTTTCTCGTCTTCATCGTTTTCTTCTCTGAGAAACAGAAAATCTATACCAGAGAAAATCTCCAGAAACCATATATCTTTCAAAAATTGATTTGTTATTTCCTAAACCCAGGTTTCACACACACCTCTATTGATCAAATGGAAAAGCCCTAGACAATCCCCTCCTTTCCCCCGCTGGATATCACCCACCACTGCCCCAATTTTGTCTTCTCGTGTTACAAATGTTTCCTCTCTTTTAAATAGAAGAAGAAAGCTCTGCCTAGCATCCGAGGGTTTCCTGATGCCCTAAGAAAAGAGGTCTTATGTGAAAAACTTTGGTCTTTGGCACATTTGACTGGCGCTTGCGACTCCTCCTCCACCTCCTCCTCTATACACGGGTGTTCACAATGTTGTTCAAGCAACAGAACTGCAAAACAGAAAGAATGACATGTGATTATTAAGTTCATATAACATTGCAAAATCAATGTTGGGTCACTTTGGCAAACCAAAGTTAGTAATAAAATGAACTACAAAAATCAACAGAATTGCAGATGCTCTACTTAATTCAGTTTTCTGCAACTCTCAAGTCTCAACACATTGAAAAGTGGAGACAAGAGAGATTTGGATTCTTTAAATTCAACATTTGATTTATAGATAGATATAGATTTTCTTTGAAGATGTTCTTGTAGAGGTATTTGAGTTATACCCAACTGATGTTCTAATATAGGTGATTGGATTGGTTATGGTCCAACGGTGTTATGGGCCTTATGGAAGAGTCCAACTATCTGTATAACCTAGAATTGTCAATATAAATACTAGCTGGAAACGATGGTTTGGGTATTCCAAACTAGATACTCAAGGTGTAATGCTTTAAGAAACCTTGTGCTTAAAGCTTAAACCCTAAAAGTTCTACCTTCCAAGAACCAGGAGTTTGGGTTTAGGTTTAGGCTGAGAGAAAACCTTCCCATTTTTGCTCTTCTTCACTTTCTTATTTTTCAGCCTCTGAGTGATAATTTTAGATGTTGTCCAATTCTTCTATTTTTTTTGGGGTTTTGTTTGTTTGTTTGTGCTTTTTTTTTTTTTTTGGGGGGGGGGGGGGGGGATTGATTGGAGGAAGATATGGTTTTATGTTGAATCCTTAAACAACTCAGTGGTCGCCGGTGATGGAGGTGATGGTGGTGGATGGTAGCATTATCGCACGAATAAAGGGTTGGGTATGGAATGAGAATGAAGGGCGTATGGTATGAGAAAGAAGGCTATATTGGTAATTTTATCTCTTTTAATTTTACATAAGCGTATTTTGGTCATTTAACTAGTGAAGTTTACTGGGCTTAATGGTGTTAGATTCCCTTGTGACCCAAATGTAATTTGGGCATATTAGGGAGTGAACAAGAGTTTGGGTCCAAAATTAGTGACAAATGAAAAATTTTCTATAACATAAGCAACTCAAGTAGGACTTTTATGATTAGTGATGTAGCCTTAAAGGATTAGGGTTAAAGTCCATTATCTAATATGGAATCAACAATCAAAATTAGGGGTTCAAAAACCGTGTGTGTGATGCCCCATATTTACATTGTACTATTTATAGTATTGAATGTGTTATTGTTAGGTTCCAGAGGAAGAGAGGACTGAGTAAGCCAAAGCTATGGGAATGAATGAAATAGTACTTTATTAACTGAACTGGTAAGTGGGACCTATAGATTGTGAACCAGCCTTAGTTTTACTGACCCAATTCTAGTTAATTGTAAATAGTGATTAAATGTGATAAAAATGGATAATTGGACCAGAGGAACCTATTTGGTTCAAAGATGGTTTCTTGAAGGGGGGGCAATTGGAATTTTGGTTTAAAGATGGTCAAATGGTTTAGTCTGGTTCATGATTGGACCGGACCATATAAGCTGAGCTTGTCTCTTAGATTTGCCCTAAATCTCATTCTATTAGCAAAGAAAAGGGGGGGAGAGAATGATTGAGGGTTAGAGGAAGAAAAAAAGAGGAGACAGAGGAGGGAATTGTAAAGTAGTAGGAGCAAATTCAAACCTTAGAAAGAGAGATTGAACTCAAGCATGCAAGCTGAACCTAAAGGATTTAGAATTGGACACACTTGAAGTGGTGTTAAGTTGGATTTGAGCTCAGATCTAAGGTAAGACTTGAATCTGTATGAGATTAGGATCTTGAACTCATAAATAGACATTGAACGTAGCAATTGAGTTAATTTTATGAATTTAAGATGGTTACGGTCAAATATGAGTTTCAAGATGAAATGAAAGGAAGGTAGGGTTGAAGCTTTATTTTTGGCAGATTGACCCCCTATAGTATTTGGGTCATAACCCTGTCATCATGGCTCCAAATTATATGGTCTTGGTAGCATTTTAAAGAGAAGTTGAAGAGCTACGAATGTTGTGAAATAGGAAATTTCCAAATTTGGAAAGGGATCTAGGTCAATTGCCCCATGCAAATAGGACCAAAATGGAGTTTGGGTTGTTATAACAGCAGTGAGCAGCAGGCTACTCTTTTCTGCCACACGTGTTTTGGTTCCATCTGCCAATTTTGCAGGGTGGCCTACTGCTCGCATCAAATGCTTTTGGTTACCTTGGGTCCAAGTGGTTTCCAAATGCCCCGTTTAACCCAGTTTTTGATTTCCTATTAACCCCACATAAATGTTAAAATTAATGGTACCCATTTGAGATCTTAAATTGAATGAAATGGGTTGGGCATTATGACCTGGGACCTCAATGTAATGTTACTCTTGTCGAAGGTACGAATTGTAGACCTTATGGAATGGAACAAAATGTCTTGTAGGAGGGGTGCTAACAAGGAGGAGGGTGGACTGACACTTGATCTTTAAAACAAAAAGGGTGAACAAGACAAGGTTGGGTAAATAGTATTTATCATCTTATGTTAGTGTATAATTGTGATGCTCTTAATGTTCTTTTATCCTTAATGATCATGTTGACATGAGATTGTTAATATGATTATGTTGAAAACACCAATAGTGGTAGAATGGCTTATTTTGATCAGTGTGATCTCAAGCCCTCTATTTATAATAAAGTAGAAACAACACTATTACATAAATACCCTTACTTGGGTAAGAAGAAATAGAAATTTACATGAACACAAACTCTAATTCAACTCCTAGTAGAATCCAACACTCCCCCTCAAGTTGAGGCATATATATTATAATCATACCCAACTTGCCCACAATAGGAAGGAAGTCTCTTTCTTTCAAACTGTTGGTAATACTCCATATATATCAATTCTATTTAATTGACGGGGGAAAAATTCCTTACCTGGATTCGCTTTCCCTTTTATGAAGTATTCGCAGCGGAAGTAAATCTAGAGCCACGTTCTTGTTCCACCTCCAAAGCTCTACCGGGGTGATTCCACAATCACTAGGAAAGGGAATAATTTCCACAACCCAAATGCCGTGTGGGAAGAAGATGGAAGAGTGATCTAAAGCAAAGGAAGGAAACCTCCAATGGGTTTCTCCTTCCTGCGTTTCTTGAAGAGAGGGAGAGAGATATGGGAGCTGCCATTTGTGGAAAAACTTACGTAATGCAATCACCCTCAATTATGCGGTGGTTACCAAAATATATAACCCTATTTTGTAACCGCCCTAATAGTGAGTTTCCAAATTTGCCCTTGGGCATTTAATTTATTAATTATATTAATAAATTCCAATAGCTCCCACTTGCACAAAGGCAAGTGTTAATCTTTCAATGTGTCCCAGACACACATGTATATCATAGATATACACATTCAATCTCTCTGCTATGTATCCTAGATACATAGACCTCTTGTGTCCCAAACACACATGTATATCCCAGATATACATATTCAATCTCTCTGCTATGTATCCCAGATACATAGACTCTTGTGTCCCAGACACACATGTATATCCCAGATACATAGACCACCTGTGTCCCAGACACTAATATCCACAAGTCATACTGGCAAAATGGGTTGTGCGACCGGTGATATACCTGCACGCGTGAGCCCCAAACTAGAAACCTTCCCAGAAGGCTAGAATGGCACATCACTCAAAGAAACATATCAAATAAGCATTAGTATAACATAGTGTCCTAGGTTTATTCAAACTCACCAGACTGAAGGTATCTCGATCCCTCTGAGAGATCACCTTCTTGTCCTTAAAATGTTCACTACTGTAATACATACAGTTGGCGCCAGCAAACACTTTTAGGGTGCAGTTGAATCAAACCTTTCCTTTCGCCCCAGACCATCACTACACTTAGGATTGTCTCCTTTCCCGGTAGTGCCCCTTTAGGTCGAATATATCATGACCATAGGTAACACCCCAAAGTAGCCACATCAATCCTTCGTTTCATGATGTCGTCGAAAGTCCCTAAGAACACTAATGGACCATAAGGTCCAGGACTCACACAATGTGAGGAGCAGGGATCCATCCTCTCATTTCCAATGATCGCTAAGCACACATAGTATGATATACGTGCTATGGTGGAGCATTCTATATACAATAGAACGTATGTCCATCTCAACACCATACAGGTCTTAGTCTAGTCGCAATCTCTTGCGCCTAACCCGAGTATCTTTATTGTCGCCACCCTAGCGCCACATAAAGTACTCGCACCTGGCTCCTATAGGCAACATGAATAGTGGGAACATTCATGTTGATTCTCTTCACAATAGAGAAACTCATATTGATTCCAAATCAAGGTGACATCATGATTATGAACTGATCTACACAAAGTCATTCACAATCCATCTCATCTCTGCTCGCCTCCAAGGCACCAGAGGCGAATGCTTGTGTGAGTGAGCCATTCTCTTGCCTATTGACAAATCTTGTTTTATGCTAGAAGAACACAATCATACAGAAAGTGAATAAAATAAATGCTAGTATGAACTCATATTACTTAATAATAAGAAAGTTTCAATACAAAAGTAAGTCAAAATCTACGCAAGCCCAAGGATTTTACATGAGAAATAAAAACATCTTTGGCTATAGGTTTGGTAAAAGGGTCAGCTACCGTCTAACTAGTAGATATGTGCTTAAGTACAACTTTCTTCATTGATATAATGTCTCTAACAAAGTGATATCTCAACTGTATATGTTTGGTCTTCCTATGATACTTGGGGTCCTTAACATAGCTAAGAGCTGCCGTACTATCACAGTAGACAAGGGCAGCCTCTTTGGATGTCATCACAATTCCAGTATGTCGAAGGAATCTTCTCAATCAAATAGCCTCTTGAACCGCTGCTGAACATGCCATATACTCTGCTTCCATGGTCGAGAGGGATATACAGGTCTGCTTCTTGCTACACCACAAAATGGCCCCGCAAGAGCTTCCTGCACGCTCTTGCGAGGTATTTACTACTTGAGCTGACAATGTCATTCACGATCCGTCTCATCTCTGCTCGCCTCCAAGGCGCCAGAGGCGAATGCTTGTGTGAGTGAGCCATTCTCTTGCCTATTGACATATTTTGTTTTATGCTAGAAGAACACAATCACACAGAAAGTGAATAAAATAAATGCTAGAATGAACTCATATTACTTAATAATAAGAAAGTTTCAGTACAAAAGTAAGTCAAAATCTACACAAGCCCAATGATTTTACATGAGAAATAAAAACATCCTTGGATATAGGTTTGGTAAGAGGGTCAGCTACCATCTAACTAGTAGATATGTGCTTAAGTACAACTTTCTTCATTGATATAATGCCTCTAACAAAGTGATATCTCAACTGTATATGTTTGGTCTTCCTATGATACTTGGGGTCCTTAACATAGCTAAGAGCTGCCGTACTATCACAATAGACAAGGGCAGCCTCTTTGGATGTCATCACAATTCCAGTATGTCGAAGGAATCTTCTCAATCAAATAGCCTCTTGAACCGCAGCTGAGCATGCCACATACTCTGCTTCCATGGTCGAGAGGGATATATAGGTCTGCTTCTTGCTACACCATGAAATGGCCCCGCCATTCAGCAAGAAAGCATATCCAGAGGTTGATTTGCGCTCATCAATGTCTCCAACCCATTCGGCATCACTATAGCCAACTAAGCGCAAATCCAATCCTTGGTAACACAACATGTAGTTACTCGTTCCACTGAGATATCTCAATATCCTCTTGACTGCTTTCTAGTGCTCTATGCCTGGGTTTGATTGGTATCGACTAACCAAACTCACTGCATAACAAATATCCGGCCTAGTACACATCATAGCGTACATTAGGCTACCCACTACACTGGAATATGGAATTCTTTCCATCTTGGTTTTCTCCTCTAGAGTCTTAGGATCCATGTCAAGGCTCAAATGCAAACCCTTCTCCACTAGAGTATCAATTGGTTTGCAGTTGTGCATCTGGTATCTTGTCAAGACATTGTCAATATTGTCTCCTGAGATAAACCCACTAATCTCTTTTGCCTATTTCTGATAATCTTGACACCAAGCACATAGCTTGCTTCACTCATGTCCTTTATTTCAAATATGGAGGACAACCATTTCTTAACGGTTTCCAATAGCTGCTTGCTATTGCTAGCCATAAGTATGTCATCTTCGTATAGTGTCAGAATGACATAATTACCATCAGATCTCTTGGTGTAAACACAGTGGTCTTTCTCAAGCATGGAAAAACCTTTTTCGATCATAGCTTGGTGGAAGTGTACATTCCACTGTCTAGATGCTTGCTTTAAGCCATATATGGACTTCTTAAGCTTGCACACTTTGCGCTCAAGTCCATTAGCTTCAAAGCCTTGAGGTTGATCTATATAGATCTCTTCCTCAAATTCTCCATGGAGAAAATCAGTTTTTACATCCATCTGATAAAGCTCCAAGTCCAACTGAGCAACAATGGCTAGAATGAGGCGACTTGAGGCAAACCTAACCACAGGGGAAAAAGTTTCCTCATAATCAACGCCCTCTCGTTGGCTGTAGCCCTTAGCCACTAAATAAGCCTTGTATCTCTCAATAGATCCATCCGCTTTTCTTTTGATCTTGAGAACCCACTTGTTCCCAATTGCCTTTCGGCCCGGCGGCAAGTCAACCAAGTCCCAGACATGATTAACTTTCATCGACTCCCAACTCTTCCTCTATTGCTTTCAATCATTCCTTTGAGCTTGACCCCGCAAGAGCTTCCTGCACGCTCTTCGGTTCATGCTCATCGACTGAAGTCATCTCATAGTCGATCTCTTCAGGAGTTACCATGTAGGCTTCATCCTCTATGTCGAAACGTCGACGAGGAACTTGCCCGCGCCCACTACGACGCAAGTGCATGTCAGATTGCTCACCCTCTGAGGTAGCTATCACATCTGCACTCCCACTCCCACTAGGATCTTCTGGATGAACCCTAGGTTCATTATCCAAAATTTGAATCCCTGGAGTGACAAGACCACTATCTTGTATCTCAAAGAATTCCGATGATTCTTTGTTAACTCCTGAAAGAGATGGAAAATCATTCTCCAAGAATGTTACATCCCTAAACTCAAGTTCCGTTCTCCTCTCACTCTCATCTAGTCCAATGAAGACATGGCCCTTTGAGGGTTAAGAATATCTCACAAAGATACACTTTCTTCCTCTGAATCCAAGCTTTCCATATTGGTGAGAAGTAGAGTGAACATATGCTACACATCCCCATGCGTGCAAGTAACTCAAATCTGGCTTCCTTTTGGTCCACAACTCATATGGTGTGGAAGGAACCGATTTGGTTGGAACTCTGTTAAGGATATAGGCCACAGTCAGCAAAGCATCTCCCCAATAAGAGATGGGTAGATTTGCCTGCGCCATCATGAATCTAACTATGTCTAGCAAGGTTCTATTCCTCCTCTCAGCAACCCCATTTTGTTGTGGAGTCCCTGGAATAGTAAGTTGTCTAGATTTCCCCTTTTCATCACACAACCCTTTGAACATATCGGAGAGATACTCTCTACCTCTATCCGTTCTAAGAGTTTTAATCATTTTATCTAACTGATTCTCAACTAAGCTCATGAATTTCTTAAAACATTCTAGAGCTTTTGACTTATGAGAAATTAGATAAATGTGACCATACCATGTATAGTCATCTATGAATGTGATGAAATAAGCCTGTTCTTTTCTAGTATGCACATTCATGGGTCCACATACATCTGAATGGATAAGTTCTAAAGGAAGAGAGGCTCTCAAAGCCTTTTTAAATGGTTTTCTAAAACCATGTCTTAAAAGATAAATAACAAAAACAAGATTTCGCCGAATGTCTGGAGCATACAACACATCATGGAGTAACACCGTCTAGCCACCTCGCAAAACTAATTTGCATGTGCCTATGCCATGAACCTCCACGGTTGAGCTGTTCCCCATCGTTATTCTTCTGCTTCCTCTTGGAATACGACGGTATTCCACGAAGCTCGAGCGTTCCCTTGTTATGTGTTCTGTCGCACCTGAATCAACAATCCACAAAGGATTTAGTTCAGCAAGCATAGTAGAACTTGTTATATAACAAGATGAGGTATAACACACAGTACATACCTGTTGCTCAGTGCAATCACGAGCAAAATGACCAGGCTTTCGGCACTTGAAACAAACCAAAGCTGATTTCTTCTTGCTAGCACTAGTCCCCCTTGAACGCTTGGGGCCACTCTTGTTTTTGTTCCCACCCTAGTTACTTTGCTTGGACCGCTGAGGTTGAGCTTTCTCTCTCTTGCGCTTGAAGCCTACACCCTTACTAGTGCTAGCTTTAGCAGCAAATACATCAGTTTGAGGGGCATCGGCTAACATCCGATCCTCATCAAGCTCAAGGTGCTTGGCAGCTTGATCAAAAGTCTTGACCTCATTAGCATGAGTCAAGAAGATCTTCATATGCTCCAAAGTCTTTGGCAATGACCTGATGACTGCGGAGACTTGCTCCTCATCAGTCTTCTGGCGCCCACATGCGCTCAACTCACTAATCATGTTAGACATGATGGTTATCTGCTGCCTCATGGTATGACCCTGACGCATCTTATAAACGTCAAAGGTGAGACCGAGCTGGCGGCCTCTTGTGGTGGAAGTCCCTCCCGTCTGGAACTTCACAGCCTCCCATAAAGACTTTGCAGTCCTATGCTTCTCATAACGAAGCATCAGGTCATCCCTCATGGAGCTCAGGATTGTAATCCTGGCTACCCGGTCTTTCCTCTTCCAAGCATTGTATGTATCAAGGTCCCTGCGCGATGCTGTGCAGTGGTACCTTCCTCAGGTGCGTTCATGGTCTGGTTTATGGTCTCCAACATATCCTGCTCTTCCAGGAGATATTGCACATTTCGGTGCCAGAGGTCATAATTCCTCTCATTCAGCTTATCTCCTTTAGTGAGGTCAGCAACTATGCTCTTTGTAGCAGCCATTTATTCTAGAGATATTACATACAAAAATGAGTTCAATAAATCTAGCATAAAACACAACTCATGCAACAACAAATCACACTAGCATAGTCAACCTATGGGATAAACACTTAAACCAAAAGAGATGCTAACAAACTTTCAATCAAATTCTCATGCAAACCCACATAGACTTATACACTAGTTTCATTCTGTGCAAGAAACATGATTGATAGACCCATAAATAAAAAACAGTTTTATTAAAATAAAACATGCAATCATGTTAATGCTATGAGGTGGTTCACACAGAACACTTCTACCTCAATAGCTCCCACTAGGCCCCATTAGGCCCTCAATGCTCAAACATCACATAGATTGTGAGCCATTAATGTTCAGTAAATAGAAACACATTCAAAATTGGACAAAAAAACAACGTTTTTACTGATTTTTTCATGAACGAATTTTTTTTTCAAAAAACGGTAAAAACACGTTTTTTTTCACACCAAAGCTTGCTAGCTGTAGCTTCGTACCTTGCTTTAGCTCTAGCTTCCGCACTTCACTCGGTTCCACCAAATAATGAAGGGGGCCTTTTCAGATCCTCCGAAATACGGAGACCCAGAATCCAAAGTCTTACGAAAAAATAGGGATCATGGTGTAATTTCTCAATCTAAGTCGCTCCTCTCCTTTACAGTCGAGTTGCTTTCGCTCCTCACTTTTCAACTTTGAGAAAAGGATATGTGTGTTACTGGCTATCGAGTCGGAAAAGAAGAAAGAAGTACTTCTTTGACTTCTGGCTTCAGGACGGAACTCCGATCGGAGATCAAAAGAAGCTGAAAAGAGATAGGGGTGATTCTCTTGAAAAAAAAAAAATCATCCAAAAACACAAAAAAATCCAACAATAAATTTTAAACAAAATTAATTATCATGGATAATCAATTCATGCAAAAAATTACAAGGGAAATTCTCAAGGATCCTCCCATTCGGAGCCGAACCCAAAACATAAGGGTTTCCAAAAACCCTATCAATTCTCGCATGGGTTTCGTATTAAACCCTGGATTATCAATTCATGCAAAAAATCATAAGGGAAATTTACAAGGATCCTCCCATTCGGATCCGAACCCAAAGCATAAGGGTTTCCAAAAACCCTGTCAATTCTCCCATGGGTTTCTTATTAAACCCTGGATTATCAATTCATGCAAAAAATCATTAGGGAAATTTACAAGGATCCTCCCATTGGATCCATACAATGAAATTAAACAATGGGGAGGAACAAAGAACTGTGGGAACCAATGGCTCTGATACCAATGTTGGTAATACTCCATATATATCAATTCTATTTAATTGACGGGGGAAAAATTCCTTACCTGGATTCGCTTTCCCTTTTATGAAGTATTCGCAGCGGAAGTAAATCTAGATCCATGTTCTTGTTCCACCTCCAAAGCTCTACAGGGGTGATTCCACAATCACTAGGAAAGGGAATAATTTCCAAAACCCAAATGCCGTGTGGGAAGAAGATGGAAGAGTGATCTAAAGCAAAGGAAGGAAACCTCCAATGGGTTTCTCCTTCCTGCGTTTCTTGGAGAGAGGGAGAGAGAGATGGGAGCCGCCGTTTGTGGAAAAACTTACGTAATGCAATCACCCTCAATTACGCGGTGGTTACCAAAATATATAACCCTATTTTGTAACCGCCCTAATAGTGAGTTTCCAAATTTGCCCTTGGGCATTTAATTTATTAATTATATTAATAAATTCCAACACAAACCCTTAGTGAAAACATCTGCCACTTGGTCTCTAGACCTCAAAAAAGGCATGTAGATAAGCCCTTGTTCTAGCTTTCTTTTGACAAAAAACCTGTCAATTTTAATGTGCTTAGTTCGATCATGTTGCACCGGATTATTAGCAATACTAATAGCAGAGTTGTTGTCACAGTATAACATTATAGGGTTTGGAACTTAGACTCTAATATCTTGCAGCAAGCCTTTCAACCATAGTAGCTTACAAATTCCACGAATCATAGCTCTATATTTAGCTTCGGTACTGGATAAAGCTACCACATTATGTTTCTTACTTCTCCAAGAAACTAGATTACCTCCAACAAAGGTACAATATCCTGAAATTGACTTTCTGTTTTTTCTGGAGATTCGGCTCAATTAACATTAGTGTATGCTTTTACTTTTAAATTATCAGTGGGTGACAAAAGTATTCCTTTTCCAAGAGTTCCTTTCAAATATTGTAATATTTTGGTAACAACCTTCATATGAGATGAATATGGATCATGCATGAATTGGCTCACTATCCCCACGGCATAAGCTATGTCTGGCCTAGTGTGGGACAAGTAAATGAGCTTCCCAACTAGCCTTTAGGGGTATCAACTGCTTTACACCCCAACATTCCCACTTTTGATAATGAGTCTAGGACGTACTTTCTTTGGGATAGGAATGTATCCTTCTTTGATTAAGCTACCTGAATCCCTAATAAGTATTGTAACTTCCCTAGATCTTTAATCTCAAACTCTTTGCCAAGGAAGTTCTCAACTTTTGAGTTTCTTCACCATTATTCCTTGTGATGACAATATCGTCCATATAAATAATGAGAAGTGTGATGTTAGTAACTGACTTCTTGACAAATAGTGTATGACCAACATTGCTTTGCTTGTACCCAATAGAAGTCATTGCCTTCAGGCGGTGTCCAAACCAGCATCTAGGAGATTGTTTTAACCCATAAATTGACATCTTCAACCGACAAACTTTCCCTGTAGTTTTATCATCGGAGAAACCATGCGGGATCTCCATATAGACTTCTTCCTCTAACTCCCCATGTAAGAAGGCATTCTTTACGTCTAGTTCGTGCAGATTCCAGTCTTTGTTCATAGCTACAGACAATAGGACTTTGACAGTATTCAGTTTCGCAACAGGGGCAAAAGTCTCCTGATAATCAATCCCATGAGTCTACGTAAACCCCTTTGCAAAGTCTTGCCTTAATCTGT
Organism: Hakea prostrata; assembly: GCF_041222555.1. Classification (NCBI taxonomy): domain Eukaryota; kingdom Viridiplantae; phylum Streptophyta; class Magnoliopsida; order Proteales; family Proteaceae; genus Hakea; species Hakea prostrata. The sequence continues at coordinate 43,903,482 of NC_142600.1, forward strand.
TGACTGATCCATCCATGTTTTGTTTAATCACAAACACCCATTTGTAGCCCACTGATTTTTTTCTTGGAGGAAGTGTAATCAGCTCCCAAGTATCATTTTTCTTCATTGCCTGCATTTCCTTTACCATAGCTGCTTTCCATCTTTTATTAGCATAGGCTTCCTGCCAATTTTTAGGAACATATATAGATGATAAAGATGATATAAGAGCACGGTAAGAGTCAGACAAAGAGTCATAAGAGACATATTTAGCTATGGGATGCTGAGTACAAGATTTGACTCCTTTTCTCACAGTAATGGGAAGATCAGAAGAAGATACCTCAAGGGGAACTGTAGAATCTGATTCTGGAGCAGGAGACTGAAGTGGTAACGTGTCACCTTTCTCCACCTGCTTTAGCCGATTGTAATTCTTCCTCTGATAAGTTTGCGCCTCTTTATTTTGGTCAATCTGGTTTTGAAAGACCTCAACAATGTGCCCTCACAGAGTGGTCTCTCCCTGACTAGGTTATTCACACGGTTCAAAAAACGAAGGGGGAGGATTAGAGTCCTCAGGTATACTGGCTGAAGTCTCCCCTTGGTCAGGAAACTCTTCTTGAACTCTTAAGTTGTGTTGGTGTGTGATAAGAAGATCTAGAGTTGGAAAGAACACCTCTCCTTTAGGACTCTCCCCTTGGAGAGGTGTATAGTAAGGGCAAGACTCATTAAAAATTACATCCATGGATACAATGGTTTTTCTGGAAGGAGGATGATAACATTTGTACCATTTTTGTGGAGCAGAATACCCCAAAAATATGCAGCGTAGGCAGCGAGGAGCCAGCTTACTCTGGTGGGTTGTGATTCTGGCATAACACACACATCAAAAAATCTTTGGGGGAATAATAAAAAAAGAGGCTCCTTGGAGAATCTTATTAGGACATTTAAAACCAAGTATCCTACTGGGCATCCTATTTATAAGGTAAGAAGCAATGAGTATAGCATCAGTCTAGTATTGGTTAGGTACATTCATAGCAATCATAATTGAACGAGCTATCTCTAAAAGATGCTAATTCTTCCTTTCAGCAACCCCATTTTGGGCAGCTGTATCAACACAACTGGTTTGGTGTATTATGCCGGAGTCAGAGAGATATCTCTGAAATTCACCATCAATATAGTCTGTGCCATTGTCACTGCGAAGGATCTTCACAGTGGCATTGAATTGAGTTTTAATCAACAACAACAACAACAACAACAACAATAAGCCTTGTCCCAACTAAATGGGGTCGGCTACATGGATTCTTGCCCTCCAATCAGTTCTATTCGAGGCCATGCTAGATACAAGGCCTAAGCTATACATATCCTTTCTCACCACTTCTCCTAAGGTTATCTTAGGTCTACCCCTAGCTCTTCTAGTTCCTTCAATTGAATTGAGTTTTAATCATATTATGAAAATCACGAAAACATCGAAAAACTTCATTTTTTTGTTTTAAAAGATAAATGCATGTAGAATGAGAGTGCCAATCAATAAAACTAACAAAGTACCTATGGCTAGTGATACACACACGTCGGCAGGGGCACCACACATCAGTATGAATTAGCACAAAAGGAATAGATTTTCTATTATGAAGAGAAGATAAATAAGTAGAACGAGTCTACTTCACAAAAATGCAGGCTTCACAAAAAAAATCATCCTTGTTACAAGAAGAAACCAAATCAGGAAATATTTTTTTAGGAGTTCCTAGAGGGGGGCGATCTAGCCTACGGTGCCACTGATGAAGGTCTGATATTACCGAATGGACCTGATTAGAAGATGTAGTCAGAGCAGAAGTAGATCCTCCAATTGGCTTGAGCAAATAAAGTCCATTGTCTAGTTTACCACGTCCAATCTCCTTCCCCGTGACCAGATCCTTGAAGACACAGTAAGATGGGAAAAAAGTCACTTTAATTCAAGTCATGTGTAAGACTATTGATAGAGAGCAAGTTAGTAGAAAAAGAGCGAAAATGTAAAACTTTAGACAAAGAAAGTGATGGAGAGTGCTGAATGGTCCCTTTTCCAACAATAGAAGAATAGGAGCCATCAACAATTTGAACTTTATCCTTTCCAGAAGTTGGAGAATATTGTAAGAAAAAGGAGGATATACTTGTCATATGATCTGTGGCTCCTGTATCAATGATCCAAGGAGTAGAAACTGAAGAAATTGAAGAAACTTGGAGGCTTGTAAAAGTTTTACCTGAAGTAGCAAGGTAGGAGTTGGTATGGGTAGTAGAGGAGGCAGTGGTAGAGGCTGTATTTACAGTAGAAGACTGCAGAATATGTCGTAGAGTAGCTAACTCCTCCTGTGAAAAACCAATGTCTACAGAGGGTGTTGTGGAAACTGTCTCAGAAATATGAGCTTTCGATTTTCCTCTTCTTTGTGTTATTTTTTTCTCAAAATCCGCAGACTTCTCATGGAGCTTCCAACAATTGGCCTTGGTATGATATGGTTTATGACAGTGGTCACACTTAACAATCTCCTTAGCTGAATCATATTTAGTGCTATCAGATTGTAAGGCTAATTTCTCCACAATAGGAGCTTGAAGCATGGTTAATCGATGGCTTTCCTCACATTGAACAAGGGCATAAGACTATTCTAGTGTAGGAAAGGGAGAATGACTTAATACTTGCACTCTGATCTGATCATACTCCATATTCAAACCTGCTAAGAAGTCATATATCTGAATCTTATCAATGTGCTTCCTATAAGTAGTCACATCATCTGGATTAGTGGGGTGATAATCCCCATAATGATCCAACTCTTGCCAAAGATATCGCAACTCAATATAATCTTGGGCCACAATCAGTTCCTTTTGGGTAGTCTCATAAAGCTTATTTTGTAGCTTATAAATCTGTGCATCATTCCCCAACTGTCCATATGTTTCAGTAGTAGGCCTTCCAAATATGGGCTGCAGTATCAAATAATAGGTATCCACGAGCAATATTTGGATTCATGGAATTCAAGAGGAATGACATATTAAGATAGTCATTCAAGATCCATTTATTCTGTGGAAACCCTGTGGTAGTAGGTTTGATAATGGTGCCTGTAATGTATCCAACAAGTCATTTTCCTGCAATAATTAGGTCAGCAGATCGAGACCAAATCAAATAATTTGTTCTATCAAATCTTACCGAAAGAGGATGAAGAGTGGGATAATGTTCGGAGCCGGTGGGAGCAGTATTACCATCGGTAGTTGCCATGTTGAAAAGATTGTTTGTGGTTCTTCAGTCTTCACCCTTAAAAAATAACTGAAACATCACAGAATGCAATAGCCAACCACGATTCTAGAAGTGCATATAAACACCATGTTTCTCTCTTTTTCTTTTCTTTCTTTCTCCTTTTTTTTTTTGTTGGGAAATTACAAACAAGTCCCTTGAAAAGATGAAATTACAAATAGATTCCTAAAACTATTAGAAATTACAAATAGATCCCTAAAACTATTTGAAGTTACAAATAGGTCCCTGAAACTATTTGAATTTATAAATAGGCCCCTAGAATTATGCAAAGTTACAATTAGGTCCCTGAAAATTTGTAAATTTGCAAATAGATCCCTGAAAATATGTAGATTTACAGAAATATCCCTAAAAGAATGTAAATTTGCAAATTAAAGCCCTCAATCATCGTATTTATGTTTTCTGTTGGGCTAATCGATCCTAAAACCAGCAGGCGTATGAGCCTGAAGTCTGGTCTTCAGGAGCGTCTCTTTCAGACGAAGAACAAGAGAAAAGAAATCGAAGAAATAACTCACTAATGGAAGTTGTAGAAGCAACGGTAGTTGCAGGAGCTGAGCTGAAGCTGTTGCAATTGCAGAAGCAGCGGCAGTTGCAGGAGCTGAAACTGAAGCTGTTGCAGTTGCAGAAGCAGCGGAAGTTGCTGATTTCTTCTTCTCTTCTTCTTTCCTCCGTTTTCTGTTCTTATTCGTCGAATCAAGACGGAACTGAATTGAATTTCGGAACTGAATCGAATGTCTTCTTCTCTTCTTCTTTCCTCTTTTTTCTGTTCTTATTCTTCAGTTGGCAACCAATATGGTACTGAAAAACTGCCAGCAGTAGAACTGAAGAATGGTGATGGGTTTTGAAAAAAATTCAGAAGAAGAAGAAGAAGGTAGGTCTCTTCCCTAATCGAACGATAGGTTACAGAAAATTTCAGAAAATTGAGAATTTATGTGATGGTTGCAGAAAATTCCTGCGACCGTTGCAGAAAATTCTTCTACGATGGGTTTCGTAGAGAAAAAAGAAAGAAAAAAAAAATCCTAATCGAACTTAGGCTCTGATGCCATGTTGAAAAAACCAAATAGCGGTAGAATGGCTTATTGTGATCAGTGTGATCTCAAGCCCTCTATTTATAATAAAGTGGAAACAAAACTATTACATAAATACCCTTACTTGGGTAGCAAGAAATATAAATTTACATGAACACAAACTCTAATTTAACTCCTAGTAGAATCCAACAGATTATGGTCTAAGATTGGAATGGTTGTCATATTTACATGTTTGTTTTGATATTGCGTGAAATGTCATGATGCCATGGTGTAATTTAGGATATTTTTCCATGTTTAATTGCTTATCTATGAACCATTTTAATGATGGCGTATGGGTTGTTTCTTACAGATAAAAGAGAATGGTTCATGATTGTAATTGAAACTAGAAATGTTAAAAGATATAGACTGAGAATGAATAAAAGTATTGTGCTGTTGAGCACAACCTCTGTAAGTCTTTCTACCTACTGTACCCAAATGGGAAAGTATGAAGTAAGACTGGAAAGACTGATGGTAAAGCAACTTCCATGTATGTTTGGGTAAAAGGTTTTCTCAACCTTACCATGTTCTTTCATGCAGGAAGTGTGGTGATAGGTTAGCGTGGTGAAATTTTCTCGTTATTGTTTGGCTTCTGCTTGACTTGTTTGTATGGGAGTAGTAATCATTTCAACAGTAATTTGTTTTCTTAAAATGCTCTGAAACATAATCCCATCTATCTGTATTTTCTATGACAGAGAAATGGAGAAATTCAATTTTGGGAAGCTGAGTGTACCAAGATTGATGCAGCAAAAAGGAAAGTTCATTGTCGGCCTATTCAAGCTGACGGTTCAGACGGGAAAGAAGAATTTATTGTGGACTATGACTACCTGGTGATTGCCATCGGAGCTCGTTCCAACACCTTCAATACACCTGGTGTTGAGGAGAATTGCCATTTCTTGAAGGTAACTATAATTGGCTGCAACTGAAAGGAACCTGGGAAAATGATACCATGCTGACAAGAAGGATTGCTTTCCATTTCCTCACTTCCTGATCATATAGGCTCTTAAATTATACTCTCTCTCCTTCCTTAAGATGTGGGCCTTCTGTTGACAATCTGTCTCAGATGCCCTGATTACTGGTGAGTGGGAGATTCCACCACATTGGCAGCATGCAGAAGTGTCTCCCATAATTTTTATTCACCTCGTACTAATCTTTATATAACCTTAGTATTGGCAGTGTAATGCTTTGATTCTTGGAAGGAAGCTCCAAAAGACACTGGATTTGGTTGGATTCTACAGTTGTTAGTGAATCCTATCATCCCTTATGCTTCCTGCTTCTGTTTTGTGAAACTCCTTCGTATGAAATACAAAAGAAAATTTGATAATGGTGTGTGGTATTTTGGTATTGGTGAGAGAACTAATGTGGTTTATTTCTTGTCTGCAAAGCACTGGTATTTCAGTAATTTTCATGAGAAATGCGTTTCTTTATGCAGGAAGTGGAAGATGCTCAAAGAATCCGTAAAAGTGTAATTGACTGTTTTGAAAGGGCCAGCCTACCTAACCTCAGTGAAGAAGAAAGGAAGAAAATTCTTCATTTTGTAGTTGTTGGAGGTGGTCCAACGGGTGTGGAATTTGCTGCTGAGCTTCATGACTTTGTCAATGAAGATTTATTTAAGTTGTATCCCAAGGTCAAGGACCTTGTAAAAATAACACTTCTTGAGGCGGGAGGTCATATTTTGAACATGTAAGTTATAGAATGCATTTTATTTTCAAGTTATGATATTTACCAATTCTTATTCTGTCATTGTGAAAGATGTCTGAACAGTTTATTCTTTTAGTTGGAAGTTATTGAACGTGTAGACCAGAAAGATTGATAGACAGGAAGTATTGAGGAAGAAGAAGATGGAGGTGACAAGGAGGAGGGAAGAATGAAATGGTAGAATGTTGTGCATCGGAATGACTCTCCAATACACCTGTATTTCTTCTCTAGTGGAAAATGAAGAAATTTCATACATCTCCCTATGGAGGTAAACAGAAAAAACAACATTATATAATAAGGTAACTAGTTAATAGACTAGTTCTTAAACTACCTGTGCATTACATGAATTCACACTCAAGCTCTTTCCTAGCTTGCATAGGAGAGTAACAAACTGAATGGAAGAAAGTTCCTTGGTGAAGATGTATGATATTTGATAACCAGTCTTTATGGAATTCCATGTTTGATCCATATCATCTTTTCTTTGATGAAGTGACTACCATTTCATTATGAATTGCCTTGTCATGTTGTGCTGGGTTGAGTGCCATGTTAACGGCAGCTTTTTTGTCCCAAACAGTCTCATGGAAGCTTTAGTATCAACCCCATTTCTCAAACTAGCCTGTTAAACTGCAGAAGTTCACCTATCCCATGAGCCACATCCTAAATTCTGTGTCTGCACTAAATCTGGTTACTGCTAATTTCTCCTTGTTTATCCAGTGACCAAGTTACCCCCATAGTTGTCAAGGCGCTAGGTGTTCCAAGGTGTTTGAGCTCCTGCTCAGGCACTTCAGGGTTTAAGTGGTGCCAAAGTGTGGTTAGATGCTATAAATCACTTTCAAGTACTACGTTTTAGTATATCAGTTTTATTTACTTTTAGTAGTCTAATATGTAGTGAAATGTAAATTTTCATTAGAAAACAAACAATATCCAAGAACTAACAAAGATGCTAAGTTATAAATATATGCCAATATTCATGCATAAAACTTCAATGTAAGAAGACCATCACATCATCACAATTTACAACACAATGGCATATAAAACTAATTTATAAATATAAAGGGGAAAAGAGGTTGTTGAAATATGTGAGCATACTTTAGCATCCTTTAAGAGTGATCCCACAAAGATCTTCAATGAAAGAAAGCTTTTACATAGGTATTTCAGTATTGAAGCCCAACTTCATCGGGTCATGTACCCTGGGTAATGGCTGTACTCAAGGAAGCACTGTTGTCACAGTAAATCTCACAGATGCTTCAGTATCAAAGCCCAACTCTTTTAAAGGCTTTTTTAGCCATAAGGGTTCAATCAAGGTTTTCAAGGCGACCAAAGCGATTGGGGTTCCATATAGGTAATTAGGCGATAAAGCAGCGCCTTGGCGGCAATAAGGCGACCAAAGCGGTTGGGTCAAATTTTTTTCAATACAACTACTTTTAAACTACTTTTTAATACAACTACTTTCTATAATAAGTTAAAAAAACATTCAATAGTCACATTCATCCAAAAAAGAAAGCATTCGAGAATCATATTTATGAAAAATTATCCAAAAAAAAAAAATAATACAAATATAAGTTCATCTCATCAAGCATCATAACAATGACTATGTACAATAGGGCGAACACGATAAATTAATAGATCTAATTATTTTGATTTCCAAGTCATTGTCCATTAAATGATTTATTGATTCTCGATGTTGAGTATGACTTATGCTTCACATTCTGTTGCCGACGGGCAAGGGTTGCGAGGAGGCTGCCCTGGTAGGGGTTGTGGGCAGCATCCCTGGAGCTTGTAGAGGTCCTATGTCACTTTGGGCCTCGGAATTCCTTTGCAATTTGGGACTCGATTCTGAAATAACTAAGCACTATTAATTTATATATGATTTTGTAGAATAAATTTTGATTTAAAAAAATTACGAAAAATATATTATGTACAAAATGTAAAAAAAGCGGTTGCTTTAGCGTCTAGGCGGCAATAAGGCCCATAAGGCGACAAAGCGGTAGTGCTTAGGTGAAAAATGGCAAAAAAAAAAAAAAAAAAAATCACGTTAATTAAGTGGTTGAAAAACCGCTTTGCCACCTAGGTAGACGTTTTGACAACATTGGGTTCAATAACCTTGTACTTTACCTCAACACTAGGTCTAGCCACCACGTTGTTTTTCCTCTCCATGTGACTAGGTTAGTTGCCACAAATGTGCAATAACCAGATGTAGACCTATTGTTTGAAATAAATCTAGCCTAGTCGGCATCTGTGAAGCTTATATTTTCAGGTGATTGTGCCTAGGATATAATGGTTCTTCTTCAGAGAGGACTTTAGTTATCTAGAATGTAATATCCAAGTGTCTGCTTTTAGAAATCATATGTAATTACTTGATAGTGCAGCCCAAATTTGGAAGGCTACTACCGAAACATATGGACAGTTGGGAATGATGCACAGGTTTATGAGCTACGAAAGAAGCTTCATGAGACTTCCCAAAAGGATCTAACTGTGGCCCAATATTATGCCATGTTGCGATCTCTTTGGCAGGAGTTGGATCCTTATGGAGATTATCATCCCATTAACCCAGATGATGTGACTACTTATAGGAAGCACATTGATAAGATTCGGGTATATGACTCTTGGCCAGGTTTGAATGTGGAGTACGATTAGATCAGAGTGCAAGTCTTAAGTCGTTCTCCCTTTCCTACACTAGAACAGTCTTATGCTATTGTTCAGTGTGAGGAAAGTCGTCGATTAGCCTTGCTTCATACTCCTATTATAGAGAAATCCACCTTACAGTCTGTTAGCACAAAATCTGATACGGCTAAGGAGATTGTCAAGTGTGAGCACTGTCACAAACCATATCATACCAAGGCAAATTGTTGGAAACTGCATGGGAAGCCTGCTAATTTTGAGCAAAAACTAACACAAAGAAAGGGAAAATCAAAGGCTAATCTTTCTGAGACAGTTTCCACCACACCCTCTGCAGACGTTTGTTTTTCACAGGAGGAGTTCGCTACTCTGCGACGTATTCTGCAGTCTTCTACTGCCGGTACAGCCTCGACCACTGCTTCTTCTACTACCCATACCAACTCCTACCTTGCTACTTCAGGTAAAACTTTTACTGGCTTTCAAGTTTCTTCAGTTTCTACTCCTTGGGTCATTGATACAGGAGCCACAGATCATATGACAGGTTTATCCTTTTCTTTCTTATAATATTTTTCATCTTTTGGAAACGATAAAGTTCAAATTGCTGATGGCTCCTATTCTTCCATTGCTGGAAAAGGGACCATTCAACATTCTCCATCATTTTCTTTGTCTAAAGTTTTACATGTTCCCTCTTTCTCTACTAACTTGCTCTCTATTAGTAGTCTTACACATGACTTGAATTGTAAAGTGACTTTTTTCCCATCTTACTGTGTCTTCTAGGATCTGGTCACGGGGAAGGAGATTGGACGTGGTAAACTAGACAATGGACTTTATTTGCTCAAGCCGATTGGAGGATTTGCTTTTGCTTTGACTACATCTTCTAATTCAATCCATTCGGTGATATCAGGCCTTCATCAGTGGCACCGTAGGCTAGGTCACCCCCCTCTAGGAACTCTTAAGAAAATATTTCTTGATTTAGTTTCTTGTAATGAGGATAATATTTTTTGTGAAGCCTGTATTTTTGCGAAGTAGACTTGTTCTACTTATTTGCCTTCTCTTCATAATAGAAAAACTATTCCTTTTATGCTAATTCTTACTGATGTGTGGTGCCCCTGCCGACGTGTGTCTATTACTGGCCATAGGTACTTTGTTACTTTTATTCATTGTCACTCTCGTTCTACATGGATTTATCTTTAAAAACAAAAAAATGAGGTTTTTAGATGTTTTCGTGATTTTCATAATATGTTTAAAACTCAGTTCAATGCCATTGTGAAGATCCTGCGAGTGACAATGGCACAGAGTATATTGATGGTGAATTTCAAAGATATCTCTCTGACTGTTGCATAATACACTAGATCAGTTGTGTTGATATGGCTGCCCAAAATGGGGTTGCCGAAAGGAAGAATCGGCATCTCGTAGAGATAGACCGTTCCATTATGATTGCTATGAATGTACCTGACCAATACTGGAGTGATGCTATACTCACTGCTTCTTACCTTATGAATAGGATGCCTAGTAGGAATCTTGGTTTTAAATGTCCTAATGAGATTCTTCAGGGAGCCTCTTCTTTTGTTATTCCCTCAAAGGTTTTTGGATGCGTGTGTTATGGCAGAATCACAGCCCACTAGAGTAAGCTGGCTCCCCCCCCGCGTCCTACGTTGCATATTTTTGGGGTATTCTGGCTACTCGAAAGGGTACAAATGTTATCATCCTCCTTCCAGGAGAACCATTATATCCATGGATGTAATTTTAAATAAGTCTTGCCCTTACTACACACCTCTCCACGGGGAGAGTCTTAGACGAGAGGTGTTTTTTCCAACTCTAGATCTTCCTATCACACACTAACACAACTTAAGAGTCCCCAGAAGAGTTTCCTGACCAGGGGGAGACTTCGGCCAGGATACCTGAGGACTCTAATCCTCCCCCTTAATTTTCTGAACTATGTGAAGAACCTAGCCAGGGGGAGGCCACTCCTGTGAGACACACTGTTGGGGTCTTTCTAAACCAGATTGACCAGAATAAGGAGGTGCAGACTTATCAGAGGAAGAATTACAACTGGCTAAGGCAGGTGGAGAAAGGCGATACGTTACCACTTCAGTCTCCTGCTCCAGAATCAGATTCTACTGTTCCCCTTAAGGTATCTTCTTCTGATTTTCCTATTGCTATTAGAAAAGGGGTCAGATCTTGTACTCAACATCCCATAGCTAAATATGTTTCTTATAACTCTTTGTCTGACTCCTACCATGCTTTTATATCCTCTCTGTCATCTGTATCTGTTCCTAAAAGTTGGCAGGAAGCCTATGCTGATAAGAGATGGAAGGCACCTATGGTAGAGGAAATGCAAGCAATGAAGAAAAATGACACATGGGAGCTGGTTACACTTCCTCTAGGAAAAAAACCAGTGGGCTGCAAATGGGTATTTTTGGTTAAACAAAATATGGATGGATCAGTTAACAAGTTGAAAGCTAGACTAGTTGCAAAGGGGTTTACCCAGACCTATGGGATTGATTATCAGGAGACCTTTGCCCATATTGCGAAACTAAACACTGTTAGAGTTCTGTTGTCTATAGCTGTGAACAAAGACTGAAACTTGCACCTACTAGACGTAAAAAATGCCTTCTTACATGGGGAGTTAGCAGAAGAAGCCTATATGGAAATCCCACATGGTTGCTCCGATGACAATACTGCAGGGAAAGTTTGTCGGTTGAAGAGGTCAATTTATGGGTTAAAACAGTCTCCTAGATGTTGGTTTGGACGCCTCCTGAAGGCAATGACTTCTATTGAGTACAAGCAAAGCAATGCTGATCATACACTATTTGTCAAGAAGTCAGGTACTAACATCATACTTCTCATTGTTTATGTAGATGATATTATCATCACAAGGAATGATGGTGAAGAAATTCAAAAACTGAAGGACTTTCTTGGCAGAGAGTTTAAAATTAAAGATTTATGGAAGTTACAGTATTTCTTAGGGATTGAGGTGGCTCGATCAAAGAAAGGTATATTCCTATCCCAAAGAAAGTATGTCCTAGATCTATTATCAGTAGTGGGAATGTTGGGGTGTAAAGCAATGGATACCCCTATTGAAGCTGGAGCTAAACTTAAAGAAAAAGAAGGAGAACCAGTGGACAAAGGTAGATATCAAAGGCTGGTAGGGAAGCTTATTTACTTGTCCCACACCAGGTCAGACATCGCTTATGCTGTAGGGATAGTGAGCCAATTCATGCATGATCCATAGTTAGCTCATATGAAGGCTGTTACTAGAATACTACAGTATTTGTAGGGAACTCCTAGAAAAGGAATACTTTTGTCTCCCACTGATAATCTAAAAGTAGAAGTATACACTGATGCAGACTGGACTGGATCTCCAGACAGGAAATCAATTTCAGGTTACTGTACCTTTGTTGGAGGTAATCTAGTTACTTGGAGAAGTAACTCAGTAAGAAATAGAATGTGGTAGCTTTATCTAGTACCGAAGCTGAATATAGAGTTATGGTTCATGGAGTTTGTGAGCTACTATGGTTGAAAGGCTTGCTGCAAGATATTGGAGTCCAAGTTCCAAACCCTATGATGTTATATTGTGACAACAAGACTGTTATCAGTATTGCTAATAATCCGGTGCAACATGATCGAACTAAGCACATTGAAATTGATAGCTTTTTTGTCAAAGGAAAGTTGGAACAAGGGCTTATCTGCATACCTTTTGTAAGATCTGGAGACCAAGTAGCAGATGTTTTCACTAAGGGTTTGAAAGAAAGAGATTTTCTTCCTATTGTAGGCAAGTTGGGCATGACTAATATCTATGCCTCAACTTGAGGGGGAGTGTTGGATTCTACTAGGAGTTCAATTAGAGTTTGTATAGGAGTTAAATTAGAGTTTATGTTCATGTAAAATTCTATTCCTTGTAATAGTGTGCTTTCCACTTAATTATAAATAGAGGGCTTGAGATCATTGATCAATAAGTCATTCACCACAATCGTTTCTTTCAACAAATCTGGCAAATAATGTTGGCAGCCGCAAAGATTGTATCTCCCTCAAAATGAGGTCGGACATGCATAGTGGACGTTAAAGTTCGAGCAACCTTGAAGAGATTTTGATTATTGCGTTTAGCGTCCCTATTTGAGGTGAGGTGTCAACACAATTGGTTTGGTGGATGATACCCTGATTTGTCAAACAGGATTGGATTTCTCCAGCAATATATTCAATCCGTTTATCAGTGCAAAGAATTTTAATGGATGCTTCACATTAAGTGATAAACCATTTTGTGAAAAATTTGAAAGTAAGCAAAAACATCACTTTTTGGGTCAAGCAAATAAACCCAAGGGGTTCTAGTGCAGCAAAGTAAAAGTAACAAACCAACAATATCCATATGAAGAATCACAATGTAAAGGCCCCACACATCGAGTGAATAACCAGAGAAAGGAGTAGTACTACGATTATTGGAAATAGGATAAATATGTTTTCTCTATTTGGCCAAAATGCAGGCATCACAATAAAAATCATTAAAATTACATTGTTTATCTAATTCAGGAAAAAGTCTAGCTGAAATAGATAAAGCAGGTGACCAAAACGACGACATTGAAGCAAGGTGAAAAAACAAGGAGAGGAGGAATTGGAGACCGTAGGCAATGCTGATAGAGAACAATCAAGCAAGTAAAGCCTCCTAGTCCGTCTACCGCTGCCATTCTTGCGCCTCATTTTCAAGTCCTAAAAAGCACAATGAGAAGAAATCATGGTTGCAAAACTTGGCAAACAACAAAGTCGGTGGTGAACCATCTGCAATGCGAACAATATAATTAAGAGGAACATGAGAGTAGGAATGAAATAACGAGGATGAACCAGTCATGTGATCGGTCACTCTAGAGTTAATTATCCTTGAGGAAGGACTTGCAGACACTATAGCAATTGGAAAAAAAATACTTGAGGTGGAAGGAGGTTCAGAGGAAGTAATCACGACAGATGCAACAATAGCACAGGATGTTGGCGTGGAAGAAGATATCTCAAGTCTAGTCAGTGACTGACGGGGATGCTGAAGCTCATCTGAGGAAAGGGGTGGTGGTGCATGAGAGTCCTCCAAATGGGCTTGATTGGTGCTGCCTATGAATTTCCACCATGACTGGTATTATGACCTCCATTTATAGGAATTTAGTGGTAGATTATGTAATTTTAAGCATTTATCCCTTGTGTGACGCTCACATCCGTAGTAGTCGCACTTTATAGGAGTACGGGAAGTCGCCAGTATGAGTTTGAGAGCCTCCTGTACGGCCGTACCAACAACCAATGCAGAACTTTCAGTAGTAAGATTGTGGACCAGAGTAGTTCTATGGCTATTTTTAGTATCTAGCGCAATATACACTTACTCCAAGGAAGGAAAAGGCTCCTGCGAAAGAATGTGAGCACATATCTGGTTATGTTCAATATTGTGACCAGCCAGGAAATCATGAACATGGAGCTTGTCTTCCCACTCTTGGCAAACAACAAAGTCGGTGGTGTAGGTTGGGGTAAAATGCCTATAGAAGTCAAGTGTCTCCCACTCTTGGCAAACAACAAAGTTGGTGGTGTAACTGTGTAAGTTGGGGTAAAATGCCTATAGAAGTCAAGTGTTTGATATCCTTGAAGAGTATCGTGGTGAAGAGAGTGAGGTCCATTTATTGTAATTGATGATTTTTTCTTCTTATTTTAAAACATTGTACATTGGTAGCACCTTTGAATATGTGTCTTTGGCAACTTTCCGAACCGTAGCAACATCAGGAAGGAGCTAACTTTCACCAATAGCAGGCTTAATATAATTGAGTAAAATGAGGCATTCATCAGTTTCCCACTTCTCTTGAGCTGAAAACAGGTATCGTAGATTTAACTGTCGCACCGTGAAGATGACCAATAAGACCTTGAGCACCCACTGCAAGAGCAACAACACAAGACTGTCTAAGGATAATTCGTCCCTTTGAGTTTAACAGAGTTCATCTGGAATGGGGAAAAATCTTGCTCACAAATAACAAAAGCATCCTTCGTAGTAGACAAGTCAGAAAAAGTTGTAGTAACAGACTCGATAGGCATCGCGCTGGTTTAAGTAATAACAGATATAGGAAAAATCACAGATCCTTCGTACAGAAGGAATTACACAATGAATGGGTATAGGAAGCCCTTGGTAGGAGAAAAGTGCTCGCTGCTAAGGGAACAAAGGCATGGAAGAGAGCTGCAGGCCTAAAAAGGGTAGAAAGAAGGTGATTGAGGGGTTCAAAAGGGTACCGGCAGGGTAGCGAGGCCCCAAGAGGGATCACAAGATGATGCACTAGGAACCTCATGATAGGGGCTTAAAGGGCTGCTGATGGCTGTTGGTGGTCCTAAGAACCTCGCGGTGGCTGGCAGTGGTCCTTAGGAACTGTCGGATGGTCTGGCAGGATTCTTGGGACAAGGCACAGGATTAGTCAGTTCTATTTCTCGATGGGGGCAGGGAAGGGGTATAACTCAGCGGTAGAGTGTCACCTTGACGAGGCTGGAGGAGATCCTAAGACCTGATGGTGGAGAGGTGGAAGGGTGGTGGTGGCGTGTTAAGATGCTCTAGGGTTTTTCAGAAATTTCTTAGATCCTTAGATCAAATTCCAAAATATTTTGGCTCTGATACCATGTTGAATGGTCTAAGAACTTATGACTTGTGTTAGGGAGACAGTCAGTCTGTATTTATAATAATGGAAAAGTTCAGAAAGACTAGAAATTCCTGATTTGGGATTATTACAAATAGGACAATTCTACCCATTGTTCTTAGGATTACAGCAGACCACAATGTTCTCCTAGTTTTTGGTTTTGCTCAATAGGAGAATTTGCTGGTTTACAGCCCAAAATGTTTCTTTCTTTCAACAAATCAAAAATATACTTTCTTTGACATATTTTGGTCACTTTTTAGACCTTTACACTTAAATTCCCAAAAAAGAATTTCAAGCAAACCAAAACTTTGAGCTCAAACTGTTGAGCCAAATAGATTTTCAGGCTAGTTATTTCACCACAATGTTATTAACATTGACAATGAGAGCTGAGATGGTACCATTACCTTGTTAGGTAAATGGAGTGTGGCTAGTTTGGCTATGGGAATATCCTTTCTTTTAAGTAACATGCCTGAATCACTCAATCGTGTCATTGGGGACTGTTTTAAGGCTATATGATGACCTATTGAGAAGTCTCACTTTTCCTTAGCTGAAGTTAGTTTTGAAAACTGGGTGGATTTGCATGTACACTTCCTCTTCCAAAGTCACCATGGCGGAAGGCATTCTTCACATCTAAGGGTGGGGTTTTCCTGGGTACTTAAACAAGTCACAGGAAATACTTATGTCCTCAAACAGAAAGCAACTCAAGGAAAGCTAGTAGAAGGCCTTGTTGTTTCCTTTAACTGTTATTCACTTGTTGTTAGTCTAAGCTAAGTTTGTATTTTCTGGTTACTTTCTAATTTTTGTATTGTCTATTATATAGTTGCTTAGTAACCAAGTTAGACTTCTTAAATTTAGCAGGGATTTCCCAGATGGTCATTGTCATAGTTCTCTGACAATCAAGAAGAATTACTTGGGGATCAAGTCAGTCTTTATTTTAATTTTAGTAACAAAGTCCTGTATAATATAATGCAATTATGGTACTAGGATTACCCCTTAAGGAGGCTATGTCAACCTGAGTCTGATCAGGCGCCTTCACATCAGCAAGCTGCATAGACCCATGTTTGAAGGATCTGTGTGTCAATTTCCATCAGGACAGAGTTAAAAATTATGGACACTATTTTGCCTTCCATAGACCTCCAATCTGTCAAGGTTTGGAGTTTATTGCTGGCAGCTTCATCTGAAATCATAGTACCTTTTTAATTTCAATCTCAATCACACTACCTATTATTTATATCCCTTCAGTTAGTGGTCTGTTGTCATTTCTTGAATTGTTTCTCTCTCTCTTTTTTCCCCCGTCAACTTGTTCTGATGATAGCTTATAGAACCCATAATTATTCAGGTTTGACAAACGGATCACTTCTTTTGCTGAGGAAAAGTTTCGCAGAGATGGAATTGATGTGAAAACAGGATCAATGGTTGTAAAAGTATCTGACAGTGCCATCTCCACTAAGGAAATGGGAAGTGGTGAGCTTTCTTCTGTGCCATATGGGATGGTTGTCTGGTCGACTGGAATTGGGACTCGCCCTGTCATTAAGGATTTTATGAATCAAATCAGTCAGGTTTGTTGATGTGTTCCTGTACAACTGTATGATCTTCCACTGTAGTTTGAATTTTACTCCATTTCCTGGAAGTCTTGCAGGTGTTGTTTATTACTAGTTTTCCTTGGATTTTCTCTACGTGTAGTTGAGTTTTTATTTATTTATTTATTGTTTTCTGAGATATCTTATGCTAACAAATGTCTACTGTTGGAACAGGCTAATAGGCGTGTTTTGGCAACTGATGAATGGTTGCGTGTTGAGGGATTGGAAACCACATATGCACTTGGTGATTGTGCCACAATAAATCAACGTAAAGTCATGGTATTTGCCCCATATATTGTTGCTCTCTTTATTTATTTATTTTTGTTTTTACCCAAAAATAGGAATTAACAAGGTGGTTGTTCATTTTCTGTCTATTTGTTAATAATAATATTCGTTAATGGTTTCCTTAACCTATATGATTGATTTTATTTGACTGTTTGTCTATTCAAATTCAAGACGTAGATATTTGTTTTCTACCCATGGGATTGATTTGGAGGTCATACTTGGTGCTTTGGTCAAGTGCTCACTTGCTAATTGTTTGGTCATGGGTTGACGTCCTAGAAACAGGGGTAAGGCTGCATACATTTGACTCTCCAGGGCCTTGTTAAATGCAGGTGCCTTGTGCACTGGGTATTGTCATCTTCAATTATGAAATTCGTCAATCTTAGCTCCCATTGGAGTGACACCTAGGTAGGGAATAGTAAGTAAATATTTAGGTAGGTACTAAGTCTCGAGATGGGTGTTTGCGCAAATATTTGAGTCCATATTGCATGCGACTTTCTAATGTTGAATTCGATTGTGTAAGCAGATTTATTCTATAAATAAAGTGTGAGTTATTTAGAGATCCTCACAACGATAGTGAGGTTCCTATTCTCTCCATTGAGCTCCCTCTCATCGGGTTCTCTGTTTCTGCATCTCTTCTTCTTCTTCTCAATCTCTTTCTTTTCTTACTTTCTGGAGTTCACAATCTTGCTAGGTATATCCCTTAGTCCCACCTTGCTAGAATTCGTTTACAGCTCTGGCTATTGCTGTTTGTTGGAATTGCTTACTATCTCTGACAGTTATCCATGGTTGTTGGCTTTTCTCTCCCTGTTGTTTTTCCCCTTACTCTTAATGCATTATTAAATATTTGTTGGGTGCCTCTGTTGCCTGCTATGTTCCGCACAAAATTGATTGTGATTTTGACATTTGTTCATAAGCCTACAGATCCTTACGGGTTGATTTGGTTTTTATCTTTGTAATGCTTTGTAGTAGACCTGTTTATTTCCCTAGTGATTACCCTATATGTATTCCTTATTTTGGCCTTAGATATTTTTTTACAACTCTAGCTATTGCTGTTTGTTAGAACTGCTTACTATCTCTGACAGTTATTGATGGTTGTTGGCTTTTCTCTCCGTTTTTTTCCTCTTGGTGCTTCAGTTCATACTTGTTGGGTGGCTCTATTGCCTGCTATGTTCCGTGCAGAATAGATTGTGATTTTGACATATGTTCATCTTACTAAACCTACAGATCTTTTGGGGTTGACTTGGTTTTTATCATTGTGATGCTATGTATGGACACGTTTATTTCCCTAATCATCATGCCTTGCTATTGTGTTCATGTATAATCGGTGGCTTGGTTCTATTGTTGTTTTTGTTTCTGTCTTGTTTGCATGGTAGAAGATCTCGCTCTCGAGCAAGATCTCGCCACCTTGGAGAACCAAGATCTCGACCATCTTGGCGAGAGCTCGGTTGAGATATGCAATTTTTTGGCATCAACTCGGTGGCCCATCTCGATAGGTTTTTGGATCCCAATTGGGCTAAAAATTGATATTTAGCATATTTTAAGGCCCTTTGAACACATTAGTGGCCTTGGATTTTTTAGAAAACAACCCTAAGTATGATTCTAAGTCTACCCATAGTGTGAAACTGAAATGTTGTAGGATCAAGGAATGCTAACATGTAATATAGAACGTTTAAGGCATATAAATGAAAAACAAGTGTATCAAATGCATCAAATAACTTAAATGTCATCAAAATTCCATCCATATGAGTATCACAATCTCATTTTCAAGAATAGAACAATAGAATTATACAATCATTAGAAGTTCTGTATAAGTCATTAAATCGTAAGTTCATAAGACAAGCAGAGAATGATTGATCTTCCTTTGATGTTGTAGATGTGCTAAGTGTAGTTGCAAATGAAAATCCAACCGAAATCTGCAAAAAAATGGGCAAAAATTAAGAGCTCCAGCCGGATATGGTGAGATCCTAGGTAAGATATAATGAGATATGGCAAGATATGGCAAGATCTTGAGCAAGATATCCCAAGTCTTTGCTCTCGATCTCCATCTTGTCTCGCTTCTTTGAAAAAGCAAGATATCTCACAAGATCTTGTCGAGATCTCGCGAGCTCTCCTACCATGCTTGTTTGATCATCTAGGCACATTGAATAAATCCCACCCTTCGTTTAATGGGGGTGGCCCACTGTTTGTAATCCACCTTTGATAGGTGGGATTTGTTCTGTTCCGTTTTATATGTCAAGCATACTTCCCGCTACCAGCGACCTATATACATGTTAGGTAGGCAACTAGCACTTTTATTAAGCAGTCATCTTGTATGGATCCTTTTGAGCAGCTTTCTACTGTTCTCATGTCTTTCCGCCTTTATTTTGTCGTAGTGTCACTCAAGTGTTTTGCCATGCTGATGACTAAATGCGGTGGTGATTAGGATAGGGCAAATGTGAGGTAACAACTTTTCTGAGATTAGATTTGCTTCCTAGATGGTTGGATGATAGATCCCTAATAGGTAAAACCATGGAGTTGGAAGATGATATGTGGATATGAAGGATAAATATTGGTTTTATTTAAAAGACAACACGCATGTCTCAACTTAGATGTTGGATGACCTCAAACTTTGGTATTTGAGAGACCATAATAATAGAAGTAGAGTGGACATAATTTTGTACGAACATAAAAAGGATGATATAGTAGAACTTAAGAGAAGGAGACTCTTGGCTTCTTTCCTTTGGAAGTGTTGGGAGTCAAAGACTATTAAGTTATAAGGGTAGTTCTGTCTATTATTGTTCTTTGTTTTATTTAGTACCACATTAGGTACTCTTGTATTCTTTCTTTCGTATTATCATTATAAATAAGAGCTTGCTACGCCACATTGACATAAGTCAGGATTCACTCAATTCTTTCAGCATGGTATTAGAGCCACCACAAATCTGAAAATCACCACCGCTACAAGCCACCAACACCTGAAGACCATTACCACCGTACAACACAAATTGCCTCCATCACCTTCTGACCCATCCGCCACCTCTTAAACCTATCGCCTCCATCTGTTGTTCAAAAACCACCTGTTACGATGGCCTAGAACTAGAGCACAAAAATTCTGCCAGGTTCTAGGGCCACTTGCACTTGTGTTTTTCATCACCAGCAATCTGAAACCACTCAAAAACCAAAAAAATAGGCCTAGGATGTTCAAATCACATATGCGATCATCCTAAGCCCTTAGAAGCATTGATCTCTATTTTTTGGCCTTTGCAATTCCTTTTTTATCCCTGCAATCCTCTAGATGCATCACCTAAATCATGCAATTCCTTTAGGAGAGTTGCAAGACGTAGTTGACACCTTATAAACCCTACGATTCCCTCGTTGATGATAAAAAATATTTTTTCCTACCATAATTTTTTTCCGATTGTTGGTTCTTGTGATGGCTGATCCTACTACACATAATTCTTTCTCTGGTGTCTTTAATGGATTTCCTACTTCCTCAAGATCGTGAGTTTTCTCCACTTCAGATGACTACAGTCAAGCTCAGTGGACCAATTATCTCTAATGGTCTCATCCCATCTCTTTAGCCATTGTTGCTCGTGGTCTTACTGGCCATCTTGAGGGGACTTCTTACCAAGCCTTCCTCTCCTTGTCTACAATTTACCATTGGTATACAGTTGAATGTTTGGTCATGGGATTTCTTATTAATTCCATCAAACCAAGCATAGTAGAGACCTATCTCCTTCTCCCAGATGTTGTTACTATTTGAAAGGTTGCTCAATATACATATTCTAGAGTAGGTAATAATGCACAATGCCTTGAAATTAGACGGAAGATTCAGTTGCAACAAAAAGACCTTACTCTCTCTCAATATTACAATACACTTCGAGGATACTACCAGACCTTAGATTTCTATAGAAAATTTACACCAAAGAATGCTGAAGATGATATTATTTATTAAAAGTGGGAGGACAAGCTTCGAGTCCACGACTTTCTGGCAAGATTAAACATAGAGTATGATCAAATTTTGAGCACACATCCTTTCCCATAAGCCATTTCCCTCCCTGGAGCAAGCTATGCCGTGGTGGATACAAAGGACACTTAACGGATAGCTATGGTGGATACACAAACTCCTAATTGGTTTGCATTGGCTGTTGTTTCTGGTAATCCTAGGCCTAGTTTTGGTGATTCTCGACCTCCTGTGAAGTGTGAATATTATGGGAAGGAACCCCCAACCAAGGGTAAGTAGTTTCATGAATGTCGAGCAAGTTCTTATGGAGGTGGAAAGAGTGGAAGTAGGGCCAGCAATCCTACATTTGCAAATCAGGCTATTCCATACATCCTGAGTACTTTAGCATCTATTTCCTTAGACGAGATCCAATCTCTTTCCTTACGTGATGACCAGGCTTGATAGATCCTCTTCCAAGTCTACTTGTAGCGTGAGTGTAGCATCTGCCGTTACCTCTACCTTTGTTTCCCAGCCTCCTACAGGTATTTTCAGTTGTCATAGTGTCAATTCTATTTATCCCTCCTAGATAATTGACTGTGATGCAATCAACCATATAACAGGCTCATCTTCCTTATTTCACATTTATTAATCTATTCCTTTTGCTCAGGATGTTTGAATAGATGATGGTTCCCTATCACCTATTTTTAGAAAGGGCTCTATTATTTGTTCACCTAAACTCACCTTTTCTTCTGTTTTGCATGTTCTTAAATTTTTGGCTAATTTATTGTGCATTAGTAGTCTAACTTGTGATATGAACTACAAAATAACCTTTTTTTCGTCTCATTTTTTTTATTACTTGGAAACAGGGTGTACAATTGGCAGTGGTAAACAGAAGGGGGGAGGGCTCTACTTGTTGGACAGTTCTGCATTAGTTTTTCCTACAGTTTCTGCATCATCTTCTCCTGCGTTAGTGTTTTTGTTATAGTGGCACAATCGTCTAGTCCACATTCTCTTGTCAGTTTTGTTTAGGCTATTTCCTGATTTAGTTAAAAGGTGTAATTGAATGATTTAGTTAAAAGGTGTAATTGAATGATTTTTGTTGTCATGCTTGTATTTAGGAGAAACAAACTAGACGTATTTATCCCATTCTGATAATATAAGTAAAGTTCCTTCTTTTTCTATTCATTTTGATACGTGGGGTCCTTCTCGGACTGTGTTATATTTGGCCATCGTTGGTTTGTTACATTCATTGATTGTTACACTAGAACTACATGAGTTTACCTCTTACACCAAAAAAAGTGATGTGTTTTTCTATTTCCAGAATATGGTTAAGACCTAGTTTGGGGCTATGATAAAAATCCTTAGGACATAAAAGGGGACTGAATATTTAGGTGGTGATTTTCCCTCTTACTATTATGATCACAAGATTATCCATCAAATTAGTTGTGTAGATACACCTCCCCAAAATGGGGTTGTAGAGCGCAAAAATAACCATATTTTGGAGGTAGCACGATCTTTTATGTTTTACTATGAATGTGCCCCCTCAGTTTGTGGGTGATGGGGTTCAAACTGCCATCTATCTCATTAATAGGATACCTTCACGTGTCTTAGACTAGTTCTGTCCTCTGAGGTTCTTTTTGGAGCAACAAACTTTATTGTTCTCCCTAAGGTCTTTGGATGTGTTGCATTTGTTCGCAACCATTATAGTCACAGTAAGCTTGACCCTCGCGGGTTACGGCGTATATTCTTAGGCTATCCCTTACGCAAGAAGGGTATGCTATCCTGGGTCTCATAGATTTTTTGTGTTTATGGATGATGTTTTTAAGGAATAAGTCCCTTCCCCCCCCCCCCCCACTCTTCTTAAGGGGGAGAGTATTAGTGAAGGAGCTCTGGTGTTTCTTAAGATTCTTCCTGAAATTCCTACTATTGAGTTTCCTTTGGTAGATTTTCCGTTAAAAGATGGATTGACTAGATAGGAATAGCTGGTGGTTGATGTGCTGGGGAGTTTAAACCTCCTCTGAAGACCTACCAAAGGAAACAGAAAGTTCCACCAATGAGCCACGACAATTAGAAGCACTACATCCTTGTTCTGAAGCAACCACTCCTCCTGGTGAGTTTATATCTAATCTTGATTTGCCTATTATAGTAAGAAAACAGCCACGTGCCTCCATTGGACACCTTATTTCTAACTATGTGTCATATCAGTCCCTATCCCTAGAATTTCAAAGCTTTATTTCCTCTTTGTCTTCCGCCTCTATCCCTAACTCATGGTAGGAGGCAGTGTCTTATTCAGATTGGAAGAAAGCTATGGATGAGGAAATGCAAGATCTGAGAAAAAATCAGACATGGGATTTGGTATCTTTACTTGTAGGAAAGAAGACTGTTGGGTGCAAATGGGTGTTTCTAATAAAACACAAAGCAGATGGAACCATTGAGAGATATAAGGCAAGACTAGTAGCCAAGGGCTTTGTTGAGACTTATGGCATTGACTGCTAGGAGAGCTTTGCCCCTGGTGCCAAGGTGAATACTGTTCGGGCTATTCTCTCATGTGTTGTAAACCAAGGATGGAGTCTTCAACCATTAGTTGTGAAGAATGCTTTCCTACGTGGAGAGCTGTAGGAAGAAGTATATATAGATGTACCCCCCTAGCTATTCTAGTCCAAAGACCTAAAGGAAGGTGTGCAGATTAAGAATAGCCTTATATGGTCTAAAGCAGTACCCTAGGGCATGGTTTGGAAGATTTAACAAGGCGATGGTCTCTTATGGCTACGGGCAAAGTAATGTAGACCATACCTTATTTATCAAACGGGATGGATCTCATACTATGGTACTCCTTGTGTATGTGGACGATATTGTCATCACAGGAAGCCGTGAGGAGGATACTACAGCCTTGAAGACCTTCTTGAGGATAGAGTTTGAGATAAAAGACCTAGGCAAGCTTAAGTACTTCCTTGAGTTGGAGTTGGCTTGCTTTGCTAATGGTGTCTCTCTCTCTCGAGAGGAAAGTGCACCTTGGACCTATTAGAAGAGATTGGAATGCTAGGGTGTAAACATGTAGAGAGTCCAGTAGAGCTTAATCAACACTTGAAAGCTATGGTTGGAGAAGCAGTTGACAAAAGCCACCAAAAATTGGTTGGAAAGTTGATTTACTTGTCACATACTAGACTGGTTATCACTTTTGCAGTCAACCTTGTCAGTTAGTACATGCATGGTCCTTATTCTTCACATTTTTATGTAGTATATCGGCTCTTGAGGTACTTTAAAGCATCTCTAGGAAAAGGCATGTTAATTTCTTCCCATGGATATATTAGAGTTCAAGCATATACAGATGCAGATTGGGATGATGTCCAGATGATAGGAGATCTATATCAAGCTATTGTGCTTATGTGGGGGGTTATCTAGTGTCATGGTGAAGTAAAAAACAGGCTGTATTGCATGGTCAAGCGCTGAAGCAGAATTTAGAGCTTTGGCTTAAGGCATTTGTGAGATGATATGGTTAAATGGTCTTCTCCAGGAGCTTAGGACAGACTTATGAGAGGCTATACAGTTGTACTCTGACAGAAAATCAGCAATTAATATAGCTCACCATCCAGTTCAACATGACAGGACAAAGCTTGCAGAGATTGACAAGCATTTTATTAGGGAGAAAATTAAGCTGGGATGATTTGGGTTTCCTTTTGTCGCTTCTGACAATCAATGTGCTAATGTTTTCACAAAGAGTTTTGTGTGTCAAGTTATTTTTAGCATCATTAGTAAGTTGGTCATAATAGACATCTATGCACCAACTTGAGGGGAAGTGTTGTGAGTCAAGACTCAAAGAGTATTAAGGGTAGTCTTGTCTATTATTGTTCTTTGTTTTATTTAGTCCCAATTCGGGTACTCATGTATTCTTTCTTTTATATTATCAGTATAAATAAGAGCCTAATATGTCACACTGACATAAGTCAGGATTCACTCAATTCTTTCAACGGGAAGGGATATGAAGCCTCCAGTTTCCTCCATCCAACCAGCTGGTCCTCTGTTTATTGGCTGAAAAGGGAGAGAGGTTGTGGCACTCACCAAATTAAAGAACGCTAGCTCTGTAGGGATTTTGATGCTTCTTTGGAAGAATGTCACTAAATTAAGAGCATCTAGGTCGATTGGCTCTACTCAGGTCCTTTGATATATGGTTCTGCTTGGGGCTGCTCCTATCACCTCTAATGCCTGTTGGAAGAGTTAGATAAATCCTGACTTGTGTCCAATAACACAGGAAGAGCTTTATTTATACTTGAAACCTACTAAATACAGAACAAATAAGATCTTCCTAGTGTGGGAATCTTACAAGGAAAAAATATCCTATCAAATCTACTTTCAATTAGGAAAGAACATAAAGAGAAAATAAACTAGTTAAAGCAATAAAAGCAATAAAATCAGTCAAATCTCTAGATCTTCTCCAACAGATTTTGACTTGCAACACTCCTCAAATTGGAGCATAGATGTTTTTTATGCTCAACTTGCCAATGACACTACTAAACACCTTTGTGCTTAAGCTCTTTGTAAGCACATCAACTTGCTGCTCATGTGAAGTAACAAAAAAAAGTGATATGGATCAACCCATATTCAATCTTCTCTTTGACGAAATGTCTGTCAATCTCCACATGCTTGGTCATGTCATGCTATATTGGGTTATGAGCTATGCTGATTGCTAACTTAGTGTCTGAGTATAGCTGTATAGGAGCCTCCGGACCTAATCGCTTGAAGCAGTCCTTTAAGCTTTAGTGCCTCACAAATGCCTTAAGAAGTTGCCCTAAACTCAGCATCAGCACTTGACCTTACAACCACAACATGTTTCTTGCTTCTCCGTTGCCAGGTTACCTCCCATAGATGCACAATATCCAAAGGTGGATCTCCTATTATTAGGCATCCTGCTCAGTCAAAACATTTTTATATGCCTCAATCTTCAAGTTTCCATGAGCTGAAATCAAAACCCTTTTTCCTAAAGTGGCCTTCAAGTACCTTAAAATCCGATACACTACATCAAAGTATGAGGAGTAGAAATTGTGCATATACTGGCTAAAAAGACTATCTAGAAACGTGATGTCTAGCCTTGTATTAGAGAGAGAGATCAACTTCCCCTCTAACTATTGATACCTCTTCTTGTAGGTTAGACTCAATGGGAGTCTAAAATTCACCCTAGCATCCCAATTTTCTTGAGAAGATCCAATGTATACTTCCGATGAGAGAGAGATACACCACTAGTGGAATATGTTAACTCAATAACTCCATCCTAGGAAATATCTGAGTTTTCCCATATCTTTGATCTCAAATTCAGTCCCTAGAAATGTCTTTAATGCTGAAATCTCATCCTTGTTGCTAGCGGTGATCACAATATAATCCACATATACTATAAGTATAGTAGTATCGGAGCCATCTCTTTTGATGAGCAAAGTATGGTCTACATTGCATTGCTCTACTTATAGCTATTAGATATCATGGCCTTATGGAACCTTTTAAATCATGCTCTTAGAGATTGCTTCAGCTCATACAATGCCCTCTTCAACTTACACACTTTCCCATGAGTCTCGGCACTAGAATACCTAGGTGGCACATCTATGTACACCTCTTGGAATTCTCCATTTAGAAAGAAATTCTTCACATATAACTGTTAGAGATTCCACCCTTTATTCACCGCACATGAAAGAATAGTAGGAATTGTGTTTTCTTGGCAACAGGGGCAAATGTCTCCTAGTAGTTAATGTCATAAGTCTGAGTGAAGCCTTTGGTCACCAATCTTTCCTTGTCTCTTTGCGGGCCCATTTGCCTTGTGCTTGATCACAAAGACTGATTTGCCCCAACATTCTGCTTTCTTATAGGCAAAGTCACTGATTCCTACATTTTGTTTTCTCAAGAGCTCGCATTTCCTCATGTATAGCTTCTCTCGGTTTGAGTGAGATAAGGCTTCTTGCTAAGTGTTAGGAGCAGAAGTGGAGGATAAAGAGGAAATGGACTTTAAAATTTTGGGGATAGGGACTGATATGAAACATAATTAGAAATAGGATGTTTGGTTTAAGTCCACGGCTTCTTTCTCAATGCAATTGGTACGTTTAAGGTAGAATCAAAAGGAGGGTCAGGGCCAGACTCACCTGGAAGAAGGGATTTGCAAGACTAGGAACCGAAGCTTTCAATTGGCTCGTTTATGAGGGGTCACTTGCTGCTTTCTTTGATAGGTGTTTTGAGGTCTAAGCCCCCCCTGCACATCATCCATTTGTTGTTCATGTCCCGTCACTTTATCTTCCAAAGGAGAATCATCTGTAGGAACTAGAAGAAATACCAAAAGGAGGAATTAAGATCGGAACCTCTTCATTAAGATTCTCCCCCTAAAGAGGTCTGGGGAAAATAAAGTAACTTAAACTTGGAACATAACATCTATAGTGACAAAGAATCAATAAGAACCAGGATGATCACACTTATACCCCTTTTGTGTACAAGGATAACCTAAGAAAATGCACCGTAACCCATGAGGATCCAACTTACCATGGACATGGTGGTTTCAAAGGCAACACAATAGAAAACCTTAGGTAGTACTATAAAGGCAACTGTCCTTAAAAGAACCTCAAGGGGGCAATGCAGGTCAAATATTCGAGAAGGCATTGCATTAATCAAACAACCTGTAGTAAGAACCGCATCACCCCAAAACCGAGGAGGCATGTGATTAACTAAATGTCTGTTCTTGCATTCAACAACCCCATTTGAGATTGAGGGTCGACGTAACTGGTCTGGTGTATGATGATGTAGTTAGCTTGGTAGAGGGGAATGCCCCACCCAAGCACGCAATCCCATATCCATATGAAGGATTTTTACTGTAGCCCAAAACGGAGTCCTAACCATACTGTGAAATTTTTTGAAACATGAGAATACATCACTCTTTTAGTGTAGCAAGTAAACCTATGTTGTTTTAGTGCAACAATCAATAAAGGTAACGAACTATCTACGACCAAACAAAGATACGGTCCAAGAAGGACCCCACACATCAGAATGAATAACTGAAAAGGGAATAGGACATCGATGGTCTGAAATATGGTAAACATGTCTAGTCTATTTAGCTAAAATGCAAGCCTCATAATGAAAATCATTCAAATTATACCTTTTAACTAAATCAGGAAAAGTTTTAAGGCAAAATGGGAAAAGGAATGTGGCCAAGACAATTATGCTATTTTAATGAGGTAAAAAGTACAGGAGAAGTGGAACTAGAGGCCGTAGAAAGAGTTGATGGAGACTTGTCCAATAAGTAGAGTCCCCCTTTCTGTCTACCACTGTTAATTGTACTCCCCATTTCTAGGTCCCAAAACACACACAAGGAGATGGAAAAAAAGTTATTTTGCAATTCATATCACAAGTAAGGCTACTAATAGATAGATGGTTAGCAAAAACTTAGGAACATGAAAAAACAGAAGTTGGTGAACATATATTGGATCCTGCCTAGAAGATGGAGAAAGTGACATCAGCTATTTGAACAACCTGAGTTAAAGGAGCAAAGGAGTAAGTATGAAACAAGAAAGATGAACCAGTCATATGGTCATTTGCCTCAGAGTCAATTATCTAGGAGGGATAAGTTGAATTGATGTTGTGACAACCAAAAATACTTATGAAGGACTGTCGATCAGCAGAGGGAACAAAGGCAAAAGCTACATCGCATTGAAAGTTGGTGTTGGAGAAGATACATAAAGTTTGGATATTAACTGGCAAAGGTGTTGGAGGTTGTTTGGGAAAAGAGATGTTATAATACATATGGCGTTAGAACTAGGTTGATTTGCAGATGCTTGATTGTTGCCCTTATTTCCACTCCTACCTCCGCCATGGGAATTTGTTGGATGTCCAAGCAACTTCCAACACTTGTCCTTTGTAGGTCTCTCTTTTCCACAGTACTCACGCTTCAGTGGAGAGCTAGAACTAGACTTATTATTGCTAAAACCAGCCACTAATGCAAATTGATCAGATGTCTGAGTGTGTACCATTGCTGTCCTTCAACTATCTTTAGTATCAACTATAGCATATGCTTGCTTTAGAGAAGGAAAAGGCTCACGGGAAATCTGATCATACTCAATATTCAGTAAGGAAAAAATATCGATCGAAATGGAAATTTTGACCTTGAAAAAGGTCGAAACTTCCATGTTTCAGTCGAAATTTCGACCGAAACTAGATACTTTTTATCTGACTCTTGAAAACTCAATTTCGAGCCTTAAATGCACTCAAATTGATTTGGATTCTTGCATACTACCTATTTCAAGCATAATAAACACTATAGAACTACAAGTTTACTAAAAAAACCATTGAAAATGTAACATCCAACTTTCCAAGTATATACTACATGTGAGAAGAAGCGAGAATGTTTGGTTTTTACAAGTCTATTCTATTCAATGTCTCCCTCTTCCGTCTGCACCCCATACAAATGACAATAGAAGTCTCATGATGTTCGCCCCATATAGTTTTGGACGTAGTCAGTAATTGCATCTCTGTACGTGGCCTCCTATTTTTAAATATAAAATATATATATATATATATATATATATATATATATATATATATATAAATAAATAATTTAAAAATATATAAAATACACACTATCTATCTTAAAAATATCCACAACATGCTCCAAAAATTTCATACATGCTTCCACTAATACTCTCCTATTTTAAAGTTTAAAACAGAAATTAATTTTTTTAAAATATTTAAATATTTTTTTAATTATTTAAATATATATTAAATACAGCAAAATTATATAATTAACAGAAAAAAAAATTAATTCAACACCATAACAGCAATATGGTGTCTCAATTCTCACATACATTAATTTGAAGCTCATACATGTACTATATATATACATTTTTAACAATATACATAATTTACTAAATAATTTTTAATAACAGAAAAATAAAAAAATAGTAGGAAGAATCAAAAAATAATTTTGACACTACAAATTTATAGATCAGTACTCTAAAGTAAACATACTTAAATTTGGGAAGCAATCTAAGATGATTTAAGGCACAAACAAAACAAAAAAAAAAAAAGAAAAAGAAAAAGGAAGTTGGTTAGTCACCTTTCAAGATTTGAGAAAATGCACAAATGGAGGAGCAAATCTAGTGTATGAATGAAATTGACTTATAGAAATTAGATGAAAAGAGGGATGAAAGCAAGAGAAATAAAAAAAATTCAAAAGAGGGTTGAAATGTCTCTGGCGATAGGGGTCGAAACAGATAAATTTAGCGATAGGAGTCGAAATGGCTCGAAATTGGACATTTTAAAGGCTATAAGTGTGTCGTTTCGGCTCGGTATGCTATTGGGCCGAAATATCGTGTCGTATCGACTGATATATCGGTCGATACGACACGATACATGACACTTTTCGTGCCTGTCCACTAATTTCGTTTTGAATTCAAAATATGCAAACATATCGATCGATTTTTGTTCCATGATATTCAGCCTTGCTAGAAAATCATATACTCTGAGCTTGTCTTCCCACTTCTGGTAGGCAGCAACATCCGCAGCACAGGATGGAGTAAAGTGGCCATAGAAGTTAAGAGTCTAATAATAGCCTTAAAGAGTGTTGTAGTATTGAGACGGGGTAAGATCCTTTTGTTGCAACTGATGAATTTTCCTTTTGATTTTAAAGCATTGAGCATCATTTTCAACCTTGAAATACGTTTCCTTGGCAACTCTTCAAATCGTGGCAGCATTAGGGAGAAGAAGGTAACTCTTTGCAATACTTGATTCAATGGAATTGAGAAGAAATTCCATAACTAAGCAGTCATCGGTCTCCCACTTATCCTAACACCAGGTGAGGAAGGCATGATAGAAGTTCCATGAAGATGGTCAGTAAGATCACAAGCACCAACCACAAAAGAAAGAAAATGAGATCAACGAAGGTAATTGGTCTCATTAAGCTTACCAGTGGTCAACTGGAAAGCAGAAAAATCATGGTCTCGAAAAATAAATGAAACAGGAGGATTCTTAATACCAAATGTACCATAAGAGGCAGAAGTAACTACATCAGCCATCGCAGGAACAAAGAAAAAGGAATAAAATTGTTAGTAAGAGAAAAAAAATACTCTTTTTATTATTATTTTTTTTCTTTTTAATGTCATAAGATGCATGGGTTTGTTGGTGGGGTTTAATGGATCCAATTGGTCTGGTTGGGTTTTTTATGGGTTCAATGGCTATGATTGGGTTTCTTATTGGTTCGATGGGTTCACTAGTTCTGGGTTCAATAGGAAGAAGAAGGGAATGGTTCAATGGGTTCAGTCAGTTTCGATGGTTTTTATGGGCTGGTGATGTTGAGGGAGTTGCGATACCAGTTCGGTTGCAGACGATGGAGTGAGAAGGGAGTGGAGTGCAATGGCTTCTAGCGGGATGTTTATGATACAAAAACAGGGACAGAGTGAAAGTAATGATTGCGATACTAAAGCAGATTAGTCTTGCTAGGTTTTTTGAGGGTTTGATGGAGGTTCTGGTTTCAGGTTTGGAGGTGGCAGAAGTTCTGGTTGGAGAAGTTGCAAGTGGCGATGGATTTCTTGCAAGTTTGAAGGTGGTGGAAATTCTGGTTGAAGAAGTCGCAGATGATGCTTCTGCAAATTGGTGGGACAAAGAGAGAAAAAGGTTGCCAATGGATTTTCTGCAAATCTATTATTGCAGGTTAGTTCCGGCAGTAGATTCTGCTTTCCTTCTCCTTTTGCTTCTTTTTCTGTGGTTAGCACACGGTAGGATGTTGAGAGAGAAGCTAGAAAAGGGACTTTGGTGGTGATGGTACTCAGTGAGGGATCAAAGTTGGCTCTGATACCATGTTGGAAGAGTTGGAGAAATCCTTGTGTCTAAGGACACAGCAGGAGCTTTATTTATAATTAAAATTTACCAAATACAAAACAAATAATATCTTCCCAATGTGGGAATCTTACAAGGGAAAAAGGATCCTATAAAATCTACTCTCAGTAAGGGAAGAAGAAGAACAGAAATAGAAAGTAAACTAACTAAAAGCAATCAAATCAGCGAAATCTCTAGATCTCCTCCAATCAATTCTGGCTTACAACAATGTCTCATGGGGTTGGTGCCAAATCCTTGCTCTTCATCTCCCTACACTTAAGGGGATGGTAGATCTCAGTCCTTTAGTTGGACCATTGGCACCCAAGAGGCACTCTCCTTCACTCTATCGGCTTCAAAGCCTCTCACAGCAGTGGCAAATTGAAATATGCTTCCAGCTGTTGCTGAACTTTGGAGTGCTCTCTACTTAATAAGTAGAAAACCTACTGGCTCCTCTAATAGCAAAACTTGGCTGCCCTCCTCCTCTGGCAAGTTCAGCTCCAAATCAGCCTAGCATCACATCAGTCTCGAGGTCTTCTTGGCCCCCAGTCAAATCCTAGTTTGGTGCAAGTGGTATGTTCCCACTTCCCAAGCGCAGCTTCATGGCTTGGCGTGTTTTCTCTAGTTGCCACCCAGTGCAATCTTTCCTTTGAGATTGGCAGATTGTCGTTCCCAGCAGTTGCTTCCTTTTTTGGATTGCTTCTGAAGACTTAAAGCGTCTTTCTTTGCTATGTCGCTTGCTCATGCCATTTGGAAATGTGTTGTCGCAAAATGGTGGTCTCAAACCATATGCATCTTCCCTTCCAGAAGGGAGTGGATTTAGGTGAACATGGCTTTTGGAGATTCCATTCTATCTGGCTTCATTGGAAAGCTGGCTTCCTGTGCCACCATAAATCACAACTAGATGGATCATAATCTCAGGAAATGGATCTCCAACTCTAGAGTTCTTCGTCATATTGGGACTTCATCTCCTTTGAAGTCAAAGGAAAAGTTTCTTCTTCATCTAGTTCTTGTAATAACTCTCCTAGATCACTGGGAGTCGATCCCTCCAAGGCATTTTGGTCTTGGATTGGGATATGTTTTTTTTTTTGGTGGGAGAATTTCTCTCTCTCTCTCTCCCCCCCCCTTGATTTACTCTCTATTAACTTTTGCTCCCCTCTCAAAAGTTGTCTCTAATTCCCCCCAAATACTGAACCCTTCCCTTATCTTTCTCCCTTGATATTTTTAAATGGTCAACTTACCCTCGATTTTTGCTTTTCAGTTGATTAAAGCAATTTCTTTCTTTTATTTGATCAATTTTTTTCCTTCCTTTTCTCCTTTTTTCTATAAGAAGTTACTATGATATTTTGATCTTCAGTCTTTAACTTCCTTTTTGTCGCATCATGTATTCATCATAATATAGAGGAGATTCCATGTAAGAACTACCATATAACTTCATGGTAATTTTTCTTTTCTTTTTCATTTTTTTTTTTGGGGGGGGGGGGGGGAGGGGGTGGGAGACTAGGGAAGATTAGGAGTTTTAAAATTAGAATTATCGTGTTATTCTAGGTTGAAACTGGGGGAGGGGTGAATTAGTGTATTTTAGAATTCTTTTTAATAAGAGGACACTTCTTTAATCTCGAGTCAAGATGGGTTAGAACGATCCGATAGTTATTAACCATACGGACGTGTCTACCACACACCACAACGTAGCTAGGTCTACCAGACAATGTTTCACCATTCTACAACTGAAACACTCCAATGTATGCCAAAAAAAAATAAAAAAAATTCAGACACAAGACACCGAACTTATATGGTTTAACCAAACTGGCCGTCCACGGAATAATGCCTTGAGAGGATTTCATAATTACTCAATACTCTCCTAGTAAAAATTTGTTCAATAGAATGATTAGAGAGCACCTACTTTCAATGCATTCAATTGATGGAGCAGCCACTCCAATAAGAACTCTTTCCCTCACAAGATAGTGAGGCTCCAACCTCAAACTTACCTCTGCTTCTTTACCACAAGCAGCAACTACTGGTGCTTAATGGATTTTGATAAAAGATGGAGGAAGGAAAAAAAATTACAGTCAATCACGTTTAATGAATTCTTATAAAGAAGTGAGAAAGGGGGGGAAAAATGTATAAAAGAGGAAGAAGAAAATATAAAAATAAATAAAAAAAAAGCATATCCAGGTATAGATCCCGACAGAAAGGGGGAAAAGGAAGGGGGGAAAAATAACGAACAACAGTTAAAAAATTCATAACCTCTTAAAAAGGTAAAAACAAAGGGTAGTTTGGTCATTTTAAAATATAAGGATAGAAGGAGAGGTAAAAGTTCCTTTTTTGGGGGGAATCAGAGGTGAAACTTTAGAGAAGGGAGTAAGAGTAAATAGAGAGTAAGTACAAGGGAGAGAGAGCAATTTTCCCTTTCTTTTTCTCCACCTTTACTGGGGTAGTTTATTTACTGTTAGTCTTGAGAAGCACCAAGATGAAGTGATTATCCTTTTAAGGCAACCTAAATGGACAAGTTGAGTTAGACTTCAGATGTTATGAAGGGGGTCCATGGTGGTTACAGAGCTGGAGAGAGGGACAAGACTGGGGCCTCAATTATTAAGTCTGTAGTAGTTTATGATCTTTCTGTCATGAAACTTACTTTAAGAGTGAATAAGACCAGCAAAATAGACCTCTTTTTAACAAGAAGGGTAGACATACTGAAGTGTAAGGACTGTAATTTTATCCCTGTGGAGAGCCTAACCACCTTGCATAGACTGTTCGTCCTGGATATATGGCTCAGTGCAATAGCGTGTAGAATCCATGTAGCCAACCCTATTTACTTGGGGGAAGGCTTGTTGTTATTGTTGTTGTTGCAAAAGGGTGGAGGAGGAAATTTATACCCCCTAAGGTAAAGTGATGGTATTAACTATTAAAGCGGAACTGCTGAGGACGTTTACTAATAATGTGCGTAATACCCTTCCTCCTACCTACTAACCATAGTTGACATTGTAGATGTTCTGCTGAAGATTGAAAATGCTGGATTCCTTTGGTAATCAGTTGTGATGAACAAGTAAAGCCGTCCTTGTTTGTCATTTATATCAATATATTGAATGCTGAGTTTTTGAACATTTATGTTTTAATTTGAAGTTTGTGCTTCAGACGTCTCTTTTGTTACATTGTTTCCCCATAAGACCCTTTTATCTTGTTGGAAGTTGCTCTTGGCTCACAACTTAACATTAGCTGAACTCGAACACGGTGACCTTTTCAAAATTTGATGATAACTGGGGATTGACTGGTAGTAATCGGTCTGTTGGTGTTATAAGACTTAGAGTTCAACGTGTAGCTTTGGAATTTTGGATGGAATTCACTTTATTTTGGATTCAGGAGTTCCTAAAAACGATAGCAGTGCCCTGCCCTATACTTTTCCATATAAATGACAACCTATTGTGTGAGACCCATTGTTTGTTTGTTTTATTTGGAAAGTAAGGGAAAGCTTGGAGAAGGAGAAGCACAGATAGAGGGTACATTAGAGGAAGTGTTTCACAATCCTTGGTATGTTAACAATACATGATCATCTTTCCTCACTTGAATTATTATTTACATCGTATGATTGTGAATCTGTTCTATATGGCATTATTTATTGTTTGATTGGTTATACCCTCACTATCATGCTTGAACCTATAGGGAACCTATGATCTTTATTTCAACCCATTCATGTAATTGAGAATTGTTGATGTTTCAATGTCGCAAATAAGGAAAGCGGATTGCGGAGCATATAAAATTAAATTAGGAATGTGGATCATGGAGAATATAAATTCAAGTGGTCAAGCTAGCTGAGTTGGTGGAATATTGTCTTTCCCTTTTTAGTTAGATTAGATCTTATGATTGTTAGATTTATATTGTTATGTATCCTAAATTAGTAGTATGGATCCCATCATATATTGGGATCTAATCTTAAGCTTGTACCAATTATAAATAAATTGCAAACTCGATTTGCTTGAGTTGTCCCTCTCTCCCATTTCTTTTTTCTTGCTTTCTTTTCTCTTTCTCTCTTGTCTTCTCTCTTCTTTGTCTTCGGTTGATCTTCAGTAGAAGTTCTGCTTTCATTACATGGTATCAGAGCCTATCTACTATAGTTGTGATCCACCCACAAATTGGATCTTGGTAGTTCTTGTGATTGTCCGTGCGTGGCAACAGTAGCCTCAAGCTGCAAAAGTATTGTAATTGTCATAATGCATTAAATATGAAGAAGACAATTGAATCTTTATGTTCTGATAATTGTTCATCTCTGTAATTAGTATATAGCTGATCCTTTGAAGAATATGTCCAAGGAAGGTATACCATTCCAAATCACGAGTATTAAGTTCAAGGGAGTCTAAAATTATTAACTTTGGACGAGGGTGATGTACACCTTTATCCATGCCTAAGGTAAATCAAAGTATTTAAAGGAGGATTGCCTCGTTGTTGATTCGAAGGTTGTAGTCTTGATTTCCGCACATGAAACATGGATCGTGATTATGCTGTCGTCAAGGTGTATATATAGGATAGGTTTGATTATTCTATTGCTAATAATATTATGCTTTATGACACGTCCATGCAAATCCTGGAGGACTTGCATATTTCTTATGGCCAAGAAAAAAATATTTTGCATTTATATGACTTACATGATTGGATGTTTAGTCACTCTCAGAATGGCTGCCCATTGGTGGAGTATTATAGTGATTTCAAGGGATAGTGGAAGGGTTGCAACAACATCAACCTCTAACCACTATAATCTTGAAACATTAAAGACATAGAGGGCTGAATTTTATGTCTCAAAACTCTTGTCCGGTTTCGACCCAGAATTTTCTACAGGTAAAAGTCAGATTTTTAACATCCAAAACTATTCCTACCTTGACTGATGCATTGTACAAACTGTTGCGTATTAATGGAAGTAAAAATCCTCAAGGAAGCACAGAGAATGCAGCCATGTTGCTGGTTGTGGCTGCTGTACCTATCCATCATGTGGTAGCGGTGGTAACTGAGAAAGAGGAGGTCGCACTCTGCCACCAAATTAATTAAAAGGTATTCGATTTTGTTCTTACTGTGGCAAACAAAATCTCACTGAAGAAAATTGTTGAGATAAACATGGTCGTCCTAAGTGGGTAGAGAATTATGTTAACATGACAACAAATGTTGGAGAAACTCCTACTGATCATTCTTCTAGGCCTACTCTTTGTGGCATCCATAAGTTCTTCGTCTCCTAATGTAGACCTCAATCAAATCTTGAAGCGCCTATAATAGTTGAAGAAGGGCCAAAGTACACCGTCTTTTAATCTTGCTCAAACAGGTATGTCTACTAAGTCTTATGCTTTGGGCTCCTAGATTGTAGACTTTGGGGCCCCTGAACATATGATTGGTATATCCCTATATTCAGAGTTTTCTAAGTTTCCTAACCCTACCCCTATTGTTATAGTCAACGGGGAGAAGTAGTCAACAGTCGGGAATGGAAGTGGTTTTCCTTTAGCAAATTTGAACCTTTCATATGTTTTATATGTTCTAAAATTTTCAGTTAATCTAATTTCTATGAGTCGTATTGCCAACGCCTTATATTATTTTGTGTTGTTCTTCCCGTCTTTTATTGAATTTTAGGATTTTCAGACCAATAGGAGGTTTGGTGGAAGAATTGAAAAAGATGCAGTACTGACTAAATTTTTTATTCTTCTGCTGTGAAGGCATATAGTGTGTCTCCGTTGGATTGGCATTATTGTTTGGGACACCTTTATATGAGTAGGCTTAGGTTGGTAGTACTTGATTGCAAGAATGTTACTTCAATAAATTGTGAGGTATGTGAGTTAGGTAAAAATCTTTGGACAGGTTTTCCTACTATAACTGAACCTAGAACTACAAGTTTGTTTTCTTTAGTGCTTCCAATGTTTGGGGCCTAGTAGCATTCCTCATAGATGTGGTTTTAGTATTTTATTGTTTTTATGGATGACTTTCCAAATTTACTTGGTTATTTCTAATCAAGGATTGGAGTGAATTATAAAAATAATTACAGATTTTTTTTTGTTGAAGTTTCTACTCAATTCAATACCTCTGTCAAGATTTTTTGGACTGATATCACCTTGGAGTATATGCAAAATTAGATTTCTTATTTATGTTCTTATATAAAAAAAATAAAAAATAAACCTTCATTAATTCTGTTGTCCTACACACCACAACAAAATGGTGTGGCCGATCGAAAACATAGGCATTTATTAGAAGTAATGAGGTCTCTTATACTCCCTATGCATGTTCCTAAACAGTATTAGCTTGATGTTATACTTATAGCACATACTTTGCTAAAATGGATGCCATCTTTAGTTTTACAAAATGAGATACAGTTTCGAGTTGTTTATCCAAAGTCACACCTATTTTCTATGTCACCTGAAGTCTACGTATGTTATGCACATGTTTTGCCTAAACCAAAAGATAAGTTTTTGACCAAGGCTCATAAGTGTGTTTTTCTAGGTTATTCTCGGTTTTCAAAAAGGATATAAAGTTTTTGATCCTGTGACTGAGCGTTAATATGTCACGTTTGATGTTACTTTCTTTGAAGATACTCTGTTTTATGATCCTAACCAATTGTATGAAGATGACAAGTTTGATCCCCCATATGTGTGGTTGTTTCGTTTTCAACTAAGGCCCCTAGAACAGTTTAGGTGCTTGAGGAAACACCATAATATTTTGAGCTTCCCTTTGGAGACCTAGACAAACCTCTTATATCTCCAAGTCTGGACGAGGTGCAATTCCAATTTCCACCATTTCATTAGTGAAAGAAACAAAACCAGTCATATGGTACAACCATTGATATCACTTCTTCTACAGATCTTCAACCAGCATGGACAATCCTGATGATCTTCTCTATTAGCCCATTTGAATTCTCTTATTGTTATTGGTGGCTAACTTGGGATGGCCTCTCTATCAGTTAGACGCAAAAAATGACTTTTTGTATGGAAATTTAGCTAAAGAGGTATATATAGAGTAACCTCCTGGGTTTGTTGCTCAGAGGGGGATTTTACTAAAGTATGTCGACTTCACAAGTCAATCTATGAGCCAAAGTAGTACCCAAGAGCAGGTTTGAAAAGTTCAGCTCCATATCATTTGGAGTGGGTTTTTCCGAGCGCTATTTGGATCACTTCGTCTTTGTACGCAAGACAAAGTCTGGAATTTGATTACTAATTGTGTATGTGGATGACATAATTGTTTCTTAAGGTGATGCTACAAGCATCGAGGAAGTGAGGACATTTCTTGGTTCTCGGTTTCAGATAAAGGACTAGGGTCATTTGCAATATTTTCTTGGAATTGAGATTCTACGAAACAGTCAAGGTCTTAGTCTTTCTCAACCAAAGTATGTGATGGACTTGTTACTAAAACCAGTATGCTTGGATGTAAACTAGTGGCCACACCCATGGATCCTTATCTCAAACTCACTAAGGACGATGGTGAGGATTCCTCTAATCCTCAGAGATACAGGTGGGTGGTAGGTAAACTTATATACCTCACGGCGACTCCCCTAGACTTATCATATTCTATAAGAGTCTTCAGCCAGTTTATGCATTCACCTAAAAAGCCGCATTGGGATGCAGTGATTTGGATCTTACAGTACTTGAAGAAGGCCCCAAGAAAAGGATTAGTGTACAAAAGCAATTAGCACCAGAAATTGTGTGCTTTTTCAAATGCGGATTGGACAAGATCAAAAGATGATTGGAGATCCACCACTGGTTAATGTACATTTCTTGGAGAGAATTTGGTCACTTGGAGGAGTAAGAAGCAAGTTACAGTGGCTCGGTCTAGTGTTGACGCAAAGTATTGGGCTATGTTTCACACAGTCTCAAAGATCTTTTGGGTCAAATCATTCTTAAAGGAAGTTGGAGTTGAGGTTGAAGAGCTTGTTGAGATGTTCTGTGATAATTAGGCTGCAATCTGCATAGCAAGTAGTGCATTGTTTTATGAGAGAACCTAACATATTAAGTTGGATTTGCATTTCGTGCATGATGCAGGTATGTGAGGAGTCATTACTACACCCTATGTTGCTTTTGGTGAACAAGTTGGAGTACATTTACTGAGTCCTTACCTGGTGCAGCCTTTGTGAAAGGATGTCGCAAGCCCGGAGTTGGTGATCAATACTCGCCAGCTGGAGGGGGTGTTAACGTTTCAATGTTGTAAATAAGGAAAGTCAATCCTGGAGAATATAAAATCAAGTGGTCAAATTGGCTGATTTGGTGGAATATTGTCTTTCCTTTTTTAGTTAGATTAGATCTTATGTTTATTAGATTTTATTATGTCATGTATTCTAAATTAGTAGCATGGATCCCATCAGATATTGGGATCTAATCTTGAGCTTGTACCAGTTATAAATAAAGTGCAAACTAGAGGGTAGTGGCTTGCTTGAGTCGTCCCTGTCTCCCATCTCTTTTTCTCATTTTCTTCTCTCTTTCTCTCTTGTCTTCTCTCTTCTTTGTCTTTGATTGTACTTCAGTAGATTTCGTTACAAGAATCATTTGGACAACGATGAGAAATCCCATGGTGTGCCAAAAGGATTTTAGGGATGACCTCATGACCTTTTGAATACTTCTGAACTGAAGTAGTAGATTAGGGAGTCCAACTGATTTAATCAACTTAACTTATGCAACAAATGGCTTCCCTATAATTTTAACCCATTATCATGGGAACTTAACACTAAATGAGGTGGAACATCCTCCATAATGCTTCCTAAGATTTGATAGTTCTAATTTGGATGAAGTTGCATGGAATTACATAGTTGGCCCTACCATTCTCATTTCTAAGGTGGCCATCGTTCTATGCCTTAATTGACTAGTAGTGAGGGGTGGAGCTTCCCCATGCCACCCCCCGGGGGGATTTTTCTATAATTCCCTTCAATCCATTTGATCTTCTTTTCCTCTTTCCATGTGTGAAATACCAGCACGTGCCCTCCCCTCCACCCCCACCCCTTATATATATATATCGATTGAAGAAATTTTCTAAGTAAAGATATTGGTAGAAGTTCATTGTCAAAGGTTACAATTAAACCCAATTTTGTTTGGTAGAAACAATTAAAACTCAGTTAGAAACCAAATCTCATCAGTCTCTAAAATTTCTCACTTTTTTCGCTCCTCTTTCCTCATATGCGGGTTAGGGAAGAGCCAAAGTATTAGCAGCTTCCTTGGATGAGATTTTTTCTCAACTTATTCCTAAATCATCTCCACTTTTGTAGTTCTTTATCCCAAGAATTTTTGCTAATCTACAACTATACCTTTTTAGGGATTGCTTAATTGCAGGTACTTTTTCTCTCTCAAATATTATTTGTATTCTTTTTATTTTGAATTTTTATATTGAAAAATGAGATATCTATAACTTGTTTGTAGGGTAACTGAAAAACTACCATCATTTGTTTGATTTGTATCTTCTAGCCTTTTTATTTTATTTTTATTATTATTTTTTTTTTGTGTAATTTTGATTTTTGGGTTCAAGCTATTTCTTCCCACAGACCCACCTCCACTCCCCTCCCTATTTCTTTTTAAGTATTTTCCTTACATGCCTCTTTAATATCTACTTGGATTTCAGATTTTATTATCTATTGGGTTATCCAGATTTGATATCCCCGATATGTTACATTGATCTCTTTACTCCCAATCCCTTTGGAACATCTTTATTACATGATTTTGAGGTTTAAGAGATGCACTTATTTTAACTATGCTCTAGAGTTTGTCATACAATTTCTACCATGTAGTTGTTTCTAACAATTTTTTAATCTCACTAATGATTTTGTCATTCTGATTTAGGTTTAGGCAATTAGGTTTTAATTTGTTATTTACTTTTGTTGCATTGTTGATTGCAAGTTTAGGAGAGGGTTTTTTATTCAGCTTTCCAGATTTAACAATCAATCAAATTGAGTGGATATAGGATTAGGAATTTGGGAGAACAGTCTGCTTTTGCAGTTTCTTTGTGAACCGAGTGGTGCGGTTTCTTTAGGAGTCCCCCCCCCCCCTTACATTTTCCAATGTTGAGTCTTAGCTCAACTGCTGCTGGTAGGGGTCAACCAATGGTTGGAACAAAACAATATTTGGTCCTGGATTTGTCTAGCACCTGGTGTAATGGTGCATGTTGTATTTATGCTTGTTATTATTGTGCTTGTTTAGGTCAAGAGGCAATCATTGTGGGGTTGTATATGGCACACATCGATTCTATATATTTAATAAGTCATTGAT
The DNA here is from genome assembly GCF_041222555.1 of Hakea prostrata. Taxonomy (NCBI): domain Eukaryota; kingdom Viridiplantae; phylum Streptophyta; class Magnoliopsida; order Proteales; family Proteaceae; genus Hakea; species Hakea prostrata. The sequence goes on from NC_142600.1 coordinate 43,945,570, forward strand.
CAAGTGACTAGGTGTTTGGTCTTAATTTACAAAGTGTTTCTATAGTCTTATATTATGTTGTATGCATGCATGTATTATCTTTGATTTGATAATGCATTGGGAAAGGAAATGATATTGCATATTGTGATAAGGGTAAGTAAAGAAGGAATATGATGTATGTCTTGGTTTTAGGTTGTTTCATATTACATATTATCTATCTCACTAGTTGCATGCATTCACATGAAATTGAAAAACGATGCACATGTATTGATAAGTGATGACATCATCTGTACTGCCATTAGGAGTATTTTTTTCTTCTTCTTTCGTATGGGGTGAATACACTGCCTGTTAAGAAAGTTGATTGTGGTAGAATGGTTTATCGATCAATGATCTCAAGCCCTCTATTTATAATTAAGTGGAGAAGTACACTATTACATAAATATCATTACTTGGGTAACAAGAAATAGAATTTTACATGAATAAAAATTCTAATTGAATTCCTAGTAGAATCCAACACTCCCCCTCAAGTTGAGGCATAGATATTAGTCATGCCCAACTTGCCTACAATAGGAAAGAAATCTCTTTCTTTCAAACCCTTAGTGAAACATCTGCTACTTGGTCTCCAGATCTTACAAAAGGCATGCAGATAAGCCATTGTTCCAGCTTTTCTTTGACAAAAAACCTATCAATTTCAATGTGCTTAGTTTGATCATGTTGCACCGGATTATTAGCAATACTAATAGCAGTTACAATATAACATTATAGGGTTTGGAATTTGGACTCCAATATCTTGCGGCAAGCCTTTCAACCATAGTAGCTCACAAACTCCACGAACCATAGCTCTATATTCAGCTTTAGTACTAGATAAAGCTACCACATTTTGTTTCTTACTTCTCCAAGTAATTAGGTTACCTCCAACAAAAGTACAGTAACCTGAAATTGACTTCCTTTCTAGAGATCCAGCCCAGTCTGCATCAGTGTATTGCTTCTACTTTTAGATTATCAGTGGGTGACAAAAGTATTCCTTTTCCAGGAGTTCCTTTCAAATACTGTAGTATTCTGGTAACAACCTTCATATGAGCTAAATATGGATCATGCATGAATTGGCTCACTATCCCTATGGCATAAGCGATGTCTGGCCTGGTGTGGGACAAGTAAATAAGCTTCCCTACCAGCCTTTGGTATCTTCCTTTGTCCATTAGTTCTCCCTCTTTTTCTTTAAGTTTAGCTCTAGCTTCAGTAGGGGTATCAACTGCTTAACACCCCCAACATTCCCACTTTTGATAATAGATCTAGGACATACTTTCTTTAGGATAGGAATATACATTTCTTTGATTGAGCCACCTCAATCCCTAAGAAATACTGTAACTTCCCTAGACCTTTAATTTGAAATTCTCTACCAAGAAAGTCCTTTAACTTTTGAATTTATTCACCATCATTCCCTGTCATGACAATATCGTCTACATAGACAATGAGAAGTGTGATGTTAGTACCCGACTTCTTGACGAATAGTGTATGATCAGCATTGTTTTGCTTATACCCAATAGAAGTCATTGCCTTTAGTAGGCGTCCAAACCAGCATCTAAGAGACTGTTTTAACCCATAAATTGACCTCTTCAACCGATAAATTTTCCCTACAATATTGTCATCGAAGAAACCATGTGGGATTTCTATATAGACTTCTTCCGCTGGCTCCCCATGTAAGAAGGCATTCTTTATGTCTAGTTGGTGCAAGTTCCAGTTTTTGTTCACAGCTACAGACAACAGAACTCTGACAGTGTTTAGTTTCGCAACATGGGCAAAAGTCTCCTGATAATCAATCCCATAGGTCTAGGTAAACCCTTTTGCAACTAGTTTAGCTTTCAACTTGTTGACTGATCCATCCATATTTTGTTTAACCATAAACACCCATTTGTAGCCCACTGGTTTTTTTCCTGGAGGAAGTGTAACCAGCTCCTAAGTGTCATTTTTCTTCACTGTTTGCATTTCCTCTACCATAGTTGCCTTCCATCTCTTATCAGCATAGGCTTCTTGCCAACTTTTAAGAACATATACAGATGACAGAGAGGATATAAAAGCACGGTAGGAGTCGGACAAAGAGTTATAAGAAACATATTTAGCTATGGGATGTTGAGTACAGGATCCGACTCCTTTTCTAACAGCAATAGGAAGATCTGAAGAAGATACCTCAGGGGGAACAGTAAAATCTGATTCTGAGTAGGAGATTGAAGTGGTAACATGTCACCTTTCTCCACCTGCTTTAGCCGGTTTAATTCTTCCTCTAATAAGTCTGCACCTCCTTATTCTGCTCAATCTGGTTTTGAAAGACCTCAATAGTGTGCTTTACAAGAGTGGTCTCCCCCTGGCTAGGTTCTTCACATGGTTCAGAAAGTGAAGGGGGAGGATTAGAGTCCTCAGGTATACTGGCCGAAGTCTCCCCCTGGTCAGGAAACCCTTCTTGAACTCTTAAGTTGTGTTGGTGTGTGATAGGAAGATCTAGAGTTGGAAGAAACACCACTCCTCTAGGACTCTCCCCCTGGAGAGGTGTATAGTAAGGGCAAGACTTATTAAAAATTACATCCATGGATACAATGGTTTTCCTGGAAGGAGGATGATAACATTTGTACCCTTTCTGAGTAGCAGAATACCCCAAAAATATGTAGCGTAGGCCACAGGGAGCCAGCTTACTCTGGTGGTCTGTGATTCTGCCATAACACACACATCCAAAAAATCTTTGGGGGAATAATAAAAGAAGAGACTCCTTGGAGAATCTCATTAGGACATTTAAAACCAAGTATCCTACTGGGCATCCTATTTATAAGGCAAGAAGCAGTGAGTATAGCATCACTCCAATATTGGTCAGGTACATTTATAGCAATCATAATTGAACGGGCTATCCTTAAAAGATGCTGATTCTTCCTTTCGGCAACCCCATTTTGGGCAGCCGTATCAACACAACTGATCTGGTGTATTATGCCAAAGTCAGAGAGATATCTCTGAAATTCACTATCAATATATTTTGTGCCATTGTCACTGCGAAGGATCTTCACAGTGGCATTGAACTGAGTTTTAATCATATTATGAAAATCACGAAAACATCGGAAAACCTCATTTTTTTTTGTTGTTTTAAAAAATAAATCCCTGTAGAACGAGAGTGACAATCAATAAAAGTAACAAAGTACCTATGGTCAGTAATAGACACACGTCAACAGGGACCCCACACATCAGTATGAATGAGCATAAAAGGAATAGATTTTCTATTATGAAGAGAAGGTAAATAAGTAGAACGAGTCTACATCGTAAAAATGCAGGCTTCATAAAAAAAATCAACCTCATTACAAGAAGAAACCAAATCAGAAAATATTTTCTTAAGAGTTCCTAGAAGGGGATGACCTAGCCTACGGTGCCACTGATGAAGGTATGATGTTACCGAATGGATTGGATTAGAAGATGTAGTTAAAGCAGAAGTAGATCCTCCAATCGGCTAGAGCAAATAAAGTCCATTGTTTTGTTTACCATGTCCAACCTTCTTCCCCGTGACCAGATCCTGGAAGACACAGTAAGATGGGAAAAGTCACTTTGCAATTCAAGTCATGTGTAAGACTACTGACAGAGAGCAAGTTAGTAGAGAAAGAGGGAACATGTAAAACTTTAGACAAAGAAAGTGATGGAGAATGCTGAATGGTCCCTTTTCCAACAATGAAAGAATAGAAGCCATCAGCAATTCAAACTTTATCTTTTCCTAAAGTTGGAGAATGTTGTAAGAAAAAGGAGGTTAAACCTGTCATATGATCTGTTGCTTCTATATCAATGATCCAAGGAGTAGAAATGGAAGAAACTTGGAAGCCTGTAAAAGTTTTACCTGAAGTAGCAAGGTAGGAATTGGTATGAGTAGTAGAGGCTATAAAGGCAGTAGAAGACTGCATAATACGTCGCAGAGTAGCTAACTCCTCCTGTGAAAAACAAACGTTTGTAGAGGGTGTTGTGGAAATTGTCTCAGAAAGATTAGCCTTTGCTTTTCCCTTTCTTTATGCTCTTTTTTGCTTAAAATCAGTAGGTTTCCTATACAGTTTCCAACAATTGGCTTTGGTATGATGAGGTTTGTGACAGTGCTCACACTTGACAATCTCCTTAGCTGCATCAGATATAATGCGAACAAACTGTAAGGCTGATTTCTCCATAATAGAAGTATGAAGCATGGCTAATCGACAACTTTCCTCACACTAAACAAGAGTATAAGATTGTTATAGTGTAGGAAAGGGAGAACGACTTAATACTTGCACTCTGATCTGATCGTACTTTACACTCAAACCTGCCAAGAAGTCATATACTCGAATATTATCAATGTGCTTCCTATAAGTAGTCACATCATTTGGGTTAGTGGGGTGATAATCCCCATAATGATCCTACTCCTGCCAAAGAGATCGCAAAGCGGCATAATATTGAGCTACAATCAGTTCCTTTTGGGTAGTCTCATAAAGCTTCTTTCGTAGCTCATAAACTTGTGCATCATTCTCCAACTATCCGTATGTTTTAGTAGTAGCCTTCCAGATTTGGGCTATAGTATCAAGTAATAGATATCCACAGGCAATATTTGGAATCATGGAATTCAAAAGAAATGACATAATAAGAGAGTCATTCAAGATCCATTTATCCTGTAAAACACCTATGGTAGTAGGTTTGATAGTGGCGCCCGTAATGTGTCCAACAAGGCCTCTTCCAACAATTGTCAGGTAAGAAGAGCGAGACCATATCAAATAATTTGTTGCATCAAATCTTACCGAAAGAGGATGTTGAGTGGGGTAATGTTCGGAGCCAGTGGGAGTAGTACCATCAGTGGTTGCCATGTTGAAAGAATTGTTTGTAGTTCTTCAGTCTTCACCCCTTCAAAGTAACTGAAATGTCGCAGAATGCAATAACCAAATCACCCAAACAAATGATAGAATTCAAAAAATGCTTATAAAGAATACCATTTTTTTTCTTTTCTTTCCTTCCTGACTTTTTTTTTCCCTTGTCTTTTCTTTCTCTCTTCTGTTTTTCTTTTCTTTGGAAATTACAAATAAGTCCCTAGAAAAGCTGAAACTACAATTAGTCCCTGGAAAAATTGAAATTACAAACAGGTCCCTGAAACTATGCAAATTTACAAATAGGTCCCTGAAACTATTTGAATTTACAAATAAGCCCCTGAAAAGTCTAAATTTACCAAAGAAGCCCCTAAAACATCATATTATGTTTCCTTCTGTTTTTTGGACTAATAGACACTTAGTAAGGAGGGAAAACAAAACCTAAATATGGTTTGAAGAGATTAAGATGAAAAAGGCTTAATCCAAGGGTTGAAATAAGAGATTTAGACGAAAGAATCAGATGAAACTCACTTTTTGAGATGAAAAATCAATGGCGGTATTCTGAGATTCACAAGAATCAGCAGGAATGGATGAGATTCTGTTTGGCTTCTCTTGAAGCAGCAGAAAGCAGCAGAGCAGAGACAAACAGCGGTAAGTAGCGGCGACAAGCAGTGGCAAGTGGTTCTCTTCCTCTCTTTCCTCTTCTTCATTCCGTCTGTTTTTGTTGTTCTTGCAGATTTCTGTCCAAAACTGAAGAACGATAGGTGCAAAAAATTCCTGAACGATAGGTGCAGAAAATTTCAGAGAATTGGGATTTTTGCGATGGTTGCAGAAAATTCCTGCAGTGGTTGCAGAATTACGGTTGTAGAATTACGAGAAAATCTGCGATGGGTTTTGGAAAAAAAAGAAAAGAAAATCTGCGATGGGTTTGAAGAAAAAATAGAAGAAGATCCTAATCAAATTTAGGCTCTGATGCCATGTTGAGAAAGTCGATTGTGGTAGAATGGCTTATTGATCAATGATCTCAAGCCCTCTATTTATAATTAAGTGGAAAGTACAATATTACATAAATACCCTTACCTGGGTAACAAGAAATAGAATTTTACATGAATACAAACTCTAATTGAACTCCTAGTAGAATCCAACACTGCCTGAAACAGAAAAAATAAGAAAAACGGGGGGGGGGGGAAGCGTTGAGGGGACTTGGCTATCAATGCCTAGAAGGGAATGGCATAGAAGAATCTAGTCTTTAGGAAACAACAATAAGCTTGTTCCTTGGGGAATGTAACAAAGGTTTGGGCACAAGAACATAAGAGGTTGGAGCTGACATCCTTGCAAATGGCCTCCCAAATCTGCTCAAGAAAACAGGATCTGGAGGTCTATCTACGAAGGTTACGCTCCAACCAATATGGGCAACACAAGCACTAAAAAGAAGCTTCCCACAGTGTTAGCGATGGGGAAGCAACCTTGGTGGGAGGTCTTGAGAGATCTCGCTATTTTGAGATAGCGAGATGAGAGGAGAGACGAGATCTGTGAGATGGGAGATCTCGCCACATCTTGCCATGATCTCGCCACATCTCGCCGAGATCTCACCTCTCTCTCACTGCAACCATCAAAATTTGCCAGAAACTTATTTTTTGCTAGAATTCTTTGGGGATTCAACTTCTAAACATCTTTAAGACATCTACAACATCAACTTATCATCATTCAAGCCTATTTCAACTAGATCTTCAACAAAGGTAAGATTTTCCCCCAAATTTGAATTTTTTTCAAATAGAATATTCTAAAATGGGTGTGTGAGTCTAGTGTAAATATATGTTGATCCATAAGCTTTGATCTAACTTTCATGGAAACCAATTTAATGTGACATTTAAACCTATATGTGACATACTATAGTGATGAGTTGACTTGGGAGTCATATGTGGCCACCGTTCAGAATCAGTTGATGTAGAATACTGAGTGATACTCTTGCTGTCTTGTAGTCTTGTAATCTTATTACTCACATACTCTTGTGATTGTGAACTTATGCATTATGATTTATGACTTACTAAAACTCTAAAACTTCTTATGGTTGTAAAATTTTGAAGACATGTAAGTTCTTTGATAGTTTGATGTGTAATGTATTTAATACTTTATAGTTGATAACATGAATTACTTGATATCTCTACATTTCGGTTTTACAAATAGGGTTGACTTAGAAGACATACTTAAGGTTATTTTCTCACAATTCTAAGGCCACTAATGTGTTCAAAAGGCCTTAAATAGACTAAATGCCAAATTTCTGCCCAATTGAGGCCCTAAAAACCACCGAGATGGGTCACTGAGATTACGCCAAAATTTTGGTAAATCTCGACCAAGATCTCGACCAGAGATCTCGCCATCTTGGTCGAGATCTCTCTATTTTGGAGTGGCGAGATCTCGCTCGAGAGCGAGATCTCCCACCATGGAAGCAACCAAAGAGAGGTGAGCCAACAACACTTTATCTCGAATGGTTGAGGGCCTCTAAACAAGGGCCAATGTTGACAACAACACGTGTCAAAATCAACTTAGAGAGAACATGCAAGCAACGAAAAGGTGAGCCGAGTCTTCTAAGGCAAAGCAAATGATGCATGGGGGGCTTGGATGGAACAGCTAATGAGAGGGGACTAGGTGGGCACAAAATGAGATAAGGCTCTCCAGGCAACGAAAGCTTGGAGAGGGATTTGACCTTTGAACTGGACAAGATTGCTCTAGAAAACCTTGGGGGGAAGGGGTTCTATTATAGTTCAAATTAGAAGCGGAGGAAGGAACTTTTCTTGGAGGGTAGCCAAATGAGGGAGTCTCTGAGAGGGAAGAGGTTTTGAAGGGGAGGAAGGAGAAAATCTGATGAAAATCTAGGGAGAGGGCAGGGAGATATTCTAGCTTCGTTGGTGAGGAGGAAGTCTTCTCTTTCTGTATTTCATTTTTTTTGTTTTTTTTTTTTTTTGGGGGGGGGGGGGTGGAGTGTGTCTAAGGATATCAGAGTAGACTGATCTAGTTCCTATAGAGGATACCAAGAGGTTTTAGAAGTCTAACCAGAAGAAGATGTTGGAGCTGTCGGCGATGGAGTGGGTAATGATGGGGAGCGCTTGAGGGCAAGGATGGATCTCCAACTCCTAGAGGGGTTAGGAAGGGGGGAATGGTCTAGATAAAGTCGTCCTTGAGGAGGTAAGAGTAGACACAATTTACCCAGGGTGTTCTTTTTGAAGGAGAGATTCCAAATAAGTTTTAGGAGATTGCCAATGTTATTGTGAAATCCAGCCCAAACCTAACCAGGACACCCTATTTGTTTTGAGATAAAGAAAGACTTGTTTGGTGTTAGACCTTAATGTTAGAACTTGATTTCAGTTTTATTATCTTTGAAAACCTTAGGAGGTCATGTCCGACCTTTTCCTTAGGGATAAATCCAATGTCCCGAAGTGAAGGAAGAAGTCCTTGTGGGCCCTCTTTATGGAAGACATGGTGTTTGACCCGAAACCTATGGACATTGATGATGATCCCCCTTGAGTACATTGTCAGTGTTTAGTGAAATTCTGCGCATTGAAGAGGGTTGAATTAGTTGAAGTACCAAATGAACTCCCATGCTCAATCCGAAGGTATTTCCTGAAACTAGACTTCTTGATTGACTTGTAGGAGAAAACCCCACTCAATTTGACCCCGTATAGCTCTCTGAATTCCTGTCCGAAGTTGCTGAACTATTTCTGGATTTTTCTGCTGAACTGCCTTTGGTCGATCCTCCTTGGTCGATGCCATCAACCAAGAGCATCGACCAAAGTTTCCCAGACTCGAAGTTAATGATTCTTTTGGAATATTCTCTCATCTATATATGCTAGCCTCGTGTTTTGAACCCTATTACACTCATCTAAGCCACTGAGAACAAGAGTGGAGCTTCCCAAGGCACTCTCTTGGTATTTGTGATGTATTCTTGCCCCCAATCATTGCAATCATTGTCTCTTAACTCCTTTATCATCTTCTAAGGTATGATTCTCTCTCTTGCTCTCTATCCTACTCACCTCTCTTCTTCTTTTTACTGATGAGACCATGGCCAAGGTGTTGCAACCTTGCAAACACCTTGCCATGAATGTCTCTTCCCATTTACATTGATTTGCCTTCATTCTTGCTATGCCTCACTTGCATCTTGATCCTTGCATATGCATTACCATGATTCCTTGCTTAGCAACTTGATTTCTTGTACTAGACTGAAATGTGGAGTATGATTAGTCTAATTTCTGGCTTGCAAATGATTGTAATCTTGTTCCTAACCCATTCCCCAACTAATTCTCTAGCTTCCCTTTCAATTACATCGATTTCTGATGAATGCTAGAATTCTTGTCTTTAGAACATAGGATCTCTATTTGGGGGTTTTCATTTGGACTATTGGATTATGATAATACTTGTTAGGTAGTGTTCTTACATTGTTATTAATCATCCTCCAAGTTCCGGATCAATCCGAGCCCCGGAAGACCGATTTCGGACGAAAATCCACCTTGCAGCCTTGGTCGATGCCATCGACCAAGAGCATCGACCAAACATGTTGTTGACTGCAACTTCACCCAGTTTTGACCCGTTCGACCTCCGATTTTCTCGATTTCTTCTCTAACCTTTCATTTATGTTTGTTTAGGGTCTTAACACTATTTTTGGATCATTCTTTTGTGACTCTTGGATCATCATCAACTCAACTTAAGATAAGGATGGTTATCGCCATAAATACATAGGCTATGTGCCTATGCCTTGATATTCATAACTTAGCGAACATAGTTTCTTTATTTCTTTTGGATATCATAGGACTGCTGTATATGCTTTAGAACAGTAACATTGTGTTTATATATGTTCTTGTTATAATGATTAGTAATTCTTGTTACTTTTATATATGATGAATCATTTCAATGTTATGACTTAACTTCTATTATGATGATGTATGAATTATTTATGGTATGATGGACTTGAGCATGTAATTGCTTAGGTATAATTTGGAATTGGGAAGTGTCCTATTGACGCTTCTATCCTTGGGCATTGGAGGGAATAGTATGGGATGTTCTCCGAAGGTGCCCATCGACACTTTTTCGGATTATTGGATGACATGCATAGGGCTTGTCTAGTGATGTTTGGCTAGGATGTCCCTGTCGTATCAGACTCGAATTGGAAGGGCATTGAGACCGAACGACCCGTGGTAGCAGTGGGGATTTGTGGGCACTCAAGACCGATGAAATGATCTGTGAGAGGTCATGAATCACATTGTGGGAACCATTTATTGGTAGGGTTGCAAATGGATAGACTTGGGCTCATGGGCACTCGAAGATCGGTGGGTCATATCCGTGAGAGGACGTGAGAGCTTCCCGTCTACTATTTGTGGATGACCAATAGGGTTGGTGAGTCCGGTGGGTAATATCCGTGACTCTAGTGTGAAGGATACCGGAAAGGATCCCGGGATGGGAGGAATGGATGTATCTGGATCTGACATGATATGACTAAGTAGATGACTTGCATTGAGCTAGGCTTTACTTTGACATGCGCCAATACTTAGACCAAATGGTGATGTGAGAGAGCGGTGACCGCAACCCCAGCCATGGATTGTCCAAGAGGGATGCAGGACCCAATTCCCCCTGGTGATTGAGTGACTGGGACTTACCTAAAGAAGTATGGTGCTATGACTTAAAGCATGTCTACCTTAGAGACTAGCATTCACAGAGTTAGAATCATATTTGCATCATGTGTTTCATATCATATTGCATTATGTTATGGTTTGTATCATATGGCTTATGTTTTATGGAATAACTGCTTTGCTGAGTTCTTTTGAACTCACTCCTTTTTGCAACATCTTTTGTTAGACTCTATTGCAGGTACTATTACTATTGACTATGGCGGTCAACACTCTGAAGACTAAGTTGGTGACTCATACCACACTAGTTACGGTGAACAAGTTGATAAAGACTAGTAGTCCGAGATTGGGACTTATCTGGAGCAATTCGGTTTTGCACTTATGTGTTAGGGATGGGATATCATTTCATTTCCTTTTTAACCTTTTATTTAATTCGTTGAGACAGTAGTTTAGTTTGTTCCCTTGTCACTTTGGGAACCGGTTGAAATCCTTATTTTTTTGTCGACCTACCTTCCGCTATTATTATAGGATGGGTTTCCCCCCTTCTCTTCACACTTTGACTATTTATTCTATTTGTATCATTTCCGCACTCTGATGTTCTTTGTGATCCTTTTGAGATCCTTTATTGACTTTTATTATTAAATTATTTGAATACAAAGATTTGTTCTTGCTTTGATTATATTATTGTGCTAAGTGACTATGATCGTTCCTAAACTTGATCGGTAGGACTGTGATTCACTCCCTCGGGTAATCCAGATAGGGTACCCCCTTGGTGGATTTAGGGTGGGATGTGACAGTTATAGTCCCTAATCTTCCGAATGCCAAGATCTCCTTCGGATTTGGGCTTACAGACAGAAGCCTAGCTGGTTGGGTGGAGGAATCTCAAGTCTTGACCTTTTCAAAGGGAAGCTACAGAAGAGATATCTCATGGCATGGATGGTGGATCTAGGGAGAGCAAAAAGACCGCACTAGTAAATATAGGAAGACCGAAGAACTGATTTTTGTGAACAACTTTGCCTGGATAGGATATTCCCCTCCAAAGCTAAAGCTTTTGATGAATCTGGTCAAGGAGGAGGGATGTAGTGGTGGGCACAGAGATGGGCGGGAATGAGAGGGAGGCGTAGATACTTGACAGGGAAGGAGCCCAAAGAGAAGCCATTGATATGGAGGAAGGACGAGGAGAGAGAGCCAAAGGTGCCAGAAAGGACGAGTTTAGACTTGAGGATATTAATGCGAAGACCAAAGAGGGATTCAAAAAGCTGAAGAGAGGCCATGATATTGGAGATAAGAGGCAAAATCAGCTTTGCAGAAGACCATGAGATTATCAATATCAATGAAGGCAAGATGAATGAGGTTGGAGGATTTGCATTTGGTGAGAGGGAGATGAGGTGGAGATATGTTTTGGACTGGATGCTCTAAGAGAGGATTTCAAGAACGAGGGAGAAGAGAAAAATGGGAAAAGGGGCAGACTGGATCCCAACATGAGAATGGAAGAAGCCAGCCATGGAGCCATTGACTAGCATAGAGAAAGAGGGGGAGGAAATAGAAAGTAGTTGATTTTACTTACTCTAATGGTTGATTAATGTTGTTAGAACTTTTGATAAGTTAATTAACAATAGTTTATTCTTTCTTTTCACTGTTATGCTTAATTGGTTTCTCTTTTATGCTATTGGTAATTGTGATCTAATGGTGGAGACAGGGTCGTTCAAAACCTATAAGATCTTGAACTGAGGTGGGGTGTCTATGTGCATACAAGTCATGCCTTAAACCTATGGTTTGGGATGGCTGTGCCTCTGACAATGGGATCAAACCAATGGAAGAGGGACTTCGAGGGAGGCAGCAGTGTGATGGTGAAACAAGATGATGGCTTGTATTGAGAGTGTTGCCAAAGATGTGCTAGGTGAAACAAAGGATGGTTAACAAGCCTTAAGAGAGACTTAGAGGTGGATGATGATTTTTAAGCAGCCATTAAGTCAAAAGAATAAATGTTTTAAGACATGGCAAAGGACTAAATAAGCAGAAGATAAAATGAGGTGTATGATGATGCAAAACAAAGACTGAAGAAGTAACAGAGTATGGGGATGGTTTGTGTAATGAAATATGGAGGTCTCTATAACCTCAAAGCTAAATAAGTGCAGAAAGCTATTTGTTAAGATAGCTATGATGAGAAAGAATGGGTAAAGAGTTCCATCAAAGTTGTTCCACATTTTTATTCCTTCATATTATCTTTTGCAAGACTTGGTGACAAAGGGGATAGTTGGCAATGGATGTGAAGAGAAACGGTCTACCTTTCTGACTCTAAGGCACCTGTTTTCCCTCTTGATCAGTCTTATGTTTGTGGAAGAGTGACAGTACTACTAGACACCCAGTGATGTTTTAGCATCAACATTTGGGTCATCTATCTTTTAATATTATGAAAAAGCAATTACCACATTTGTTTACTTTGTTTTTTCTTCTTATGTTTCTTACTGTGAACCATGTATGTTTGCTAAACATTGTCATTCATCTTTTCCTAATCATGGTAATAGATCTAATTTTCCTTTCATTCTGATGCTTGGGGTCCTGCTTCTATTACTTACTCTGTCTAGATGTTATTTTGTTTCTTTGTGGATTATTTTTGTGTTCCACTTGGACCTTTTTATTGAAATAAAAAATAATACTTATGATGTTCTAGAAATTTTTTACCTGTTTTGTTCATACCCAGTTTGATACCATCATCCAAATTTTTTGTTTTGGTAGGAGAGGGCAAGTATATGTATGGGGTAGCTAAACATTTTTTTACTGATTGTGAGACCAATTTATCTAGTTGCTTGTATGATCCTCTATAGAATGGAGTGGTTGAGATAAACCATCACTTGTTGGAAATTTCTAGGAGTATCCTTTTTGATATCCATGTCCATAAGATCTTTTGATCTTTGGCTTCAAATCCTCTCTAGCAACTGCTTCACCCGAAGCTTCTGTCTGGCCTCTTTCTGCTGAAATGTTCAGTGTGTCTGCTATGTTCATGTTAATAAATCAGCTTGAGCAAATCTTGGCCCTAGAGCACTTAAATTATCTTTCTTGCCTATTTAGCTTACCAAAAGGGGTATAATTGTTACCTTTTTTCCTCCCAAAGGCTACTTCTATCAAGAGGTTTTACCAAAGGCTACTTCTATCAAGAGGTTTTACCTTCTTTTTGAGTCTATTACTTTCTTTCTCCATATCAACATCCTCTTTAGGGGAGAGCAATGGAATTGAACAGATTGCCAGTGATACCATCCTGTTTCTCACTTTGTTTCCTATTTCCACTTCTCTACATGATATTAGGAAACATAAAAAGCAATTGTGTAAAATAAAATAGTGAAAGCCTGAAGGGTTAAGGAAAGAGGACTTGACAAGAGTCCCTTCTTGATCCACATCTGGAGCTGAGCTTCCTTAGTCAGGTAAGGCTCCTCCTCTGTCAGAGTTAGATCTTTCCATTATTACTTGAAAGGAAGAGTGAACTTACACTAATTTCAATGCTACATGTGTCTTCTGTAATGCTATTTTTCCTACTAGTGTTGCCTTTTTCTTCTGTCCTACTTCCTCTTCCATCCCAAGTGGTGTCACTAAGGTTTTGCCTGACCCAGATTGGAAAAAGGCCTTGTTTGATGAAATGATGACTCTTGAGAACAGTTCTTAGACCCTTACTGATCTTTATTGAGGGAGAATTCCATTTGGATTCAGATAGGTCTAACAATCAAGTACCAATCTGATGGTACTGTGGAGAGATAATAACTAGTCACACTTGACCAAAGGGCACAGCCAAGTATATGCCATTGACTATCAAGAGATATTTGCCCTGGTGGCCAACCACAACTTAATTGGAGTTATCCTATCAATGGCAGCCAATAGAGGTTGGCCGTTTTATCCGTTTGATAGAAAATACTCTCCTTCATGGTGACTTAAAAAGAAGGGCTTGTATGCATTCTCCAACTGGTGTTAGGTTTCCTTCAAAAGAAGGGGAAGTCTGCCTTCTAGAAAAGGCACTTTATGTCTTGAAGCAGTCTCGTAGGGGTGGGTTTGAGCGGTTTAGGCAAGCCATTCTAAGGAATGAGATGAGTTAAGCTGACCAGACCATATTTATTCCAGCCTGGAGATGTTTGGTTACAGCCCTCATTGTTTTTTGTTGATGACATTGTTGTGATTGGGAATGATAATGATGAAATAATTAGATTGAAATCATTCCTAATCCAACCATTTGAGATTGAATATCTTGGACTGTTGAAGCACATTTAGGTATTGGAGTATGTAAATCATAGAAAGAGATCAATATTTGTTAGAGAATGTTTGTTTTCGGTTTTTTGAAAGAGATAGGACAGTTGTAGTATAAACAAGCTAGTTCTCCAATTGATCAAAGTCAAACTTTGTGGAGACTGGGGCAGGAGGCAAGGAAGTCCAACAAATTTATCTCGCCTTGACTCAGCCAGACGTCACTCATGCAGTTGGGTGGTGATTAGTTCATGCACACCCTCAAGAGAGGGCACTTGGATACTATTTATTGGATCATCATGTACTCGAAATCTACTCCAGACAAGGACTCTTATTTGCCAAGTATGTCCACTTGAGGATAGAGGGCAGAATAATGCTGACTTGTCTTGCTCTATTTCAGACACTACATAAGGTTAGTGTAGCTTTGTAGGTGGAAACTTGGTAACTGGGAGGTGTGAAAAGAAACCAGGTGTTGCTAGATCGAGCACTGAGGCAGAATTTAGATGTATGGCTCATGAGTATGTGAACTTAAATGGCTTTGCAGTTGACTAAGAGTTGGGCTTTGATTTTAAGGATTCTGTGTGGATTTATTGTGACCACAAAGTAGCTATAAGCATTGCCCATGCAACATGATTGGACTAAAGACTTTGATCTCGGTAGGCACTTAATCAAAGAAAAAGCTGGATTAGGGTTATATCTGCACTCCTTTGCTATAAGACAGGTGACCAAATGGCAAGCATCTTCAGGGTATCATCCCTAGCTAGTTAAAGCTCTCTTATACTAGCTGAGAGTGCATGGCAGTTATTCTCCGGCTTGAGGAGGGAGTTAGGGTACTTTTGTCACTGTCTTGTAACGTCTTGTTACAAGACAAAGTAAGTTGTATTTTTCCTTGTTTTACTTTAATCTCCCTAGGGATACTTAAGGTTATTTTAATTGAAAGGAAAATTTGGGTAAGCTTCATACTCTTGCACAATCAATTCTCTCAATCTTTCTACTTCTTCCTTTGGCTGCAACATCCTAGTCTTTTACCTGAACTGACCCATCCCTAACTTCTAACTTTCCTAGGGACTCATTCCTTGTCAACCCAGTACTTTCTATGCAAGTTGGGATGTATGACATTAACTCTCCCTTTTTCAGGGAGACCGGGGGGGGGGGGGGTTAGGGGCAAGGATGTAAGTTTCCTCTTTTGTTTATTGAGTGATGTATGATAGTGTTGTGAATAGTCACAAGTCACAACGTGATACGCCACTATCTTCTCCATCTTTTTCTTTATTCTTTACATCCTTAAACATTCAACTGTCAAATCAAACTTGCACTATACTACTTTCTCTTTTTGTAGACTATAGAATGTAACTTCTTAAATTGCATGTTATTTCGTTATTTTGTTCTTCCCTTTTCATTTTCTTTTGGGAATCCACATCCAGGAGGACATTGCAGTGATATTTGATAAAGCAGACAAGGATAATTCTGGTTTTCTTACAATTCAAGAAGTCCAGGATGTCATTGAAGACATTAAAATCAGATACCCTCAGGTGGAACTCTATTTAAAGAATAAGCGGATGAAAAATATTGTAGATCTGCTAAAGGATTCAAAAGCAGACGATAAAAAGAAATCTCTTGAACTGGATATTGAAGAACTGAAGTCAGCTTTTTCGGAAGTGGATTCCAAGATGAAAAATCTTCCTGCAACTGCTCAGGTGATTTTTGGGGGTACTTTTTGATACGTTTAGCTTGTTTGCACTGTCTGGTATTTTTCTAATAAACTTCTACTTAAATATCCTTTTGATCATATGGTGGGTATTCCAGGTTGCTGCTCAACAAGGTACGTACCTTGCTAGGTGTTTTAACCGAATGAAAGAGTGTGAAGAAAATCCTGAAGGTCCTATCAGGTTCAGAGGAGAAGGACGCCATCGGTTTCGTCCCTTTCAGTAAGTTCAACTACTTTTGATGTCCTACTTGTGTTCTCCTTAAGGCTCAGTTTTGATTTTTCTGAACTTACTACATATAATGTCTTTGGGCTCCTTTTCTCCAAGTAAAACCTATAAATATAATTTTCAGGTGAAATATGTATATTACAAGAATATTTTACCTGAAATTTCCTTTTCTGTAGTTTTTAACTGAAAACACCATCTTCGTCCTCACATGACAAGTGGATTCCCCTGTTTTGGGGGCTGCTGGATATGGCATCTGAATTACATATCCAGTGTTAGGAATGAGGTGAATCAGCTTAAAAATCAAAAGCTTAAAGCTCTATGAACCAGTCAAATGTTACTAAAAGTGTTATGAGAATTGTTCTAAGCGTGGTGCCTAGATTCATAGTCTAATCACTCTTGACCCATTTGATGTTCTACACCTCCTGGCCTATCGTTTTTATAGTCCAGAACTCCTTCCCGCCAAACCAGAACCCTGACACATCCTCTGTCTAGGGTAAAAGAAAAGAAAAGGAAAAACACTCTCCCCCTTCATCTATGTTTAGCGTGTACGCTGTCTTAATCCAAACTTGAATTAGTACTCCTCCATTGATTCCTCGTTGAATCACGGAAGAACCGTCAGTTGATTCCTCAAGTCACATTCCTGTTCTAAATTGCCGTTGTTTTTGCATTCGTTGAGTTCAATCTTCAGATATAATTTATTTTCGTGCTTGGTTTTAAACTTTGATTTGAAGAGTCAAAATCAATCTCGGGTAAAAATTGTAATAGAACCTGCAGTTTAGAAAGTCAGAACAGTATAAACACAGAAGAGAAGAGTGGAGAAGAAGGAAAAGATAACAAGGAGAAGGGGAGAGAGTTACATGATCCTCACCTCCTTACACATGCTTTATTAATTGTTAAAGTTCTACTCTCAGTCTAGGGATACTTTCCCAAACTGAGTTACATCAGAAAGGAAAGAAAATATTGCACTCATAAAATATAAAGTATTCAAAAAAAATTCAGATTAGAGGAATCTTCAAAGATCTTCAAATCTGCTTACAAGAGATCTTCACGTATCTTCAAATGTTACTATTCTGGACATCCGAGCAAAAAGGAGGAAGGGAAACAAACTGAGACAGAAACTGAAGAGAGGAACAATGAGCATGTGCACGACTGATGTGCACCCTCTTGATACACAATCTAAAAGCATAAAAAAAGTTGGTTTAAGAGTCTCTTTATCTTTAAATATTCATTTGATCATCATTATTTATTTATATGGAATAGAAAGATGAATTAAATCTGTGCGTGTAAAACGACATGTCTTATCTCTATTCTTCTAGTATTTTCAATTTTCCTGATTTAATGTACTACACTATTTCTTGTATACGGATCAAATGTAACAAAGTCTTTGTCCAATTATTTGCAGTCTATAACCTTGTATTCATATTTTGCAATTCATACTAGTCACTTCCAGATATTCAGTTATATCATTACTTCTGTTGTTTCCCAGTTGCCATGATTAACTTCCTTTGGCCTTCTCTTTTCTTCTCCAAATCATGTTAGTTATATTAAATAATTATTCTTTTTTTCATTTGAAGAGTCAGGAGGTATGCTTAATATGTCAGGGAACCATAACCATTACTGGGTTATACAAAACCGAAGGGGTACATGTTAAGAAAAGGCACCAGTTTGTGCTGTCCGTTGCCATCCCCAAGGGCAATAGTAGTCCTGCTTTGTTGCTTTAATTGTTGCTGGGATGGTTCCCTCCCATGCCAGAGTGCAGTTTCAGGTGTTGAGGGAGCCCAATTATTATGGGGAAAGTCGTTGAAAGAAAGGAAGGCTTTTGTTTTACCTTTTTATAATTTATTTATGTATTTTAATGTTTTTTGGGAGTGGGGGAGAGGAAGTTAGGATATTTTATCTGGAGATAGGGCGGGGGTTGCTGGAGAAATTTGGGTGTGGTTGTGCAGTTTGGGTTTTAAGCGGAATGTGAGTGGAAGACAACAAACAGAAAGTGGACAATCAGTTGATTTAGAAATTTGATGTGTTGAGTGTTCCTTAGGATCATTTACCTATTTTGTTGGTAAATTCTATATCTCTATACTCAAAATAGAAGGGAGAATAATCCTTACCTGGATTCACTTATCCCAATATAGAATAATTGCAGCGGAAATAAATTGGATCCACGTCCTGGTTCCTCCACGAAATCGTCACCAGTTTAATTCCACAATCACGAGGAAAGGGAATGTATTCCACAACCCAAATGCCGTGTGGTTCTTGGGAGAGAGAGAGAGAGAGAGAGAGAGAGAGATCTTAGAAATCTCATGTATGTGTAATGTGATCACACAAGTGATGTGGTGGTTACCAAAATATATAACCCTATATTTTGTAACCACCCAAAAGTGAGTTTCCAATTTTGCCCTTGGGCATATTATAAATAATTAATAAATGCCAACATCTCCCACTTGCACAAGGGCAAGTGTTAATCTCTTTGTCTTCTCACCAGACAAAAATTATGTCTGGTCCACTGTGGACCAACGGCATCAGTGATTCTCTTTTACAAATTTCGGTTACATGGAACAAAAAAAATCCGTTTTTCCTCCCAAAAAATTCATAAAAAAAACACATGATAAATCCAACAAACATTAAACAAAAAATATATATATTCATCATGGATTATCAATTCATGCAATTTTCACAAATGGAAAAAATACAAGGATCCTCCCACTTGGATCCGAACATAAAAAATTAGGATTTCTATTAAACCATCGATCTTCCATGGGTTTCCGTTAAACTTTGGATTCTCCAAGTGAGTTTCTATAAACCCTTGATCCTCCCATTGGATCCATTCAAGAAAAACAAACAATTGGGAGGAATGAGGAATCGCAGGAACCTAGGCTCTGATGCCAATGTTGGTAAATTCTATGTCTTTATACTCGAAAGCTTCTCCTTCCTACGTTTCTTGGAGAGAGAAAGAGAGAGAGAGAGAGAGAGTCGCCTTTCTTAGAAATCTCACGTTTGCGTAATGTGATCACACAAGTGATGTGGTTACTAAAATATATAACCCTATATTTTGTAACCGCCCAAAAGTGAGTTTCCAATTTTGCCCTTGGGCATATTATAATTAATTAATAAATGCCAACATATTTTAACACTTGTCTAGTTGCATTTGCATCTGATCTCATTTACTCATGTTGTGGTTTTCATATGATGAATGATAACTGTGATTTATGGTACAATACGTAGATTTCTACCATTTGTACCAGGGTTTTGGTAACACTACCATTGCTTTTCTTCCCAACAATTTGACTACAATTAGCGAAAATAAAAACACAACTTGTTGGAGGATCCAACCCAAACCGTAAGTCATTAGGTGGAAAAGAAAACCCAAACAGATGTGATATTACAGCTCTGTAACACAAGATCCATCTAATATTAGTGATTACTTGGCTTTTCCATCTAACTGAGTTGACTGTGAGAAGAAACAAGGAAAAAGGGGGAAAAAATTGAGTTATTGTTGTGGCTTGATTTTCTGATGCTTTCCCTCTGAAGGTACAAGCATTTGGGGCAATTTGCTCCCCTGGGAGGAGAACAAACTGCAGCTCAATTGCCCGGAGATTGGGTTTCAATAGGTCACAGCAGCCAGTGGCTTTGGTATTCTGTTTATGCAAGGTGATTTCTTTGCTTCTTTGCTTTCTTAGCTATAATCTGCTTGAATGCTGCTTCTGCTTCATGTTTGTTAGCTTGTCAATGTGTCTGTTAGTAGATAATTGGACACTCATATTTGTTTGTTCCCTATTTCAGCAAGCAAGTCAGTTGGCGAACAAGGTTTTTGGTTATATCCGACTGGACAAGACGATTCATTTTTGGGAGAGACTCAAGTCGCATCTGAGACACAACTTTGAATTCTTGCAGGCTGCTTCCAAGTTTGTGCTCGCTCTCTATGCATTGTTTCCTCGAATTTGTTACTGCTTCCAGTTTGAAGCCTGCTATCAAATTAATCCGTGCCTTTCTGTGGGTTCTTCTACTCTGGTGGAAGACATAAAAATAAGATGAAAAACTTCGTCATGGAAACAAACAATATGTGGCGTCTAGTAGCCATTGCGCAGGAACTGTGGCTTTAGGGTAACATATCCCACAGAACAGAAAAATGGCAGGGACATTGTGTAGGTTGATTCTATGTATATTGTTGACCTTGCCCATACCCTAGTCAGGGTGACACTGTTGATTGCATGGATGATAATTTGGTCAGTTTCCTATACATGTATCCAGTCCTTGTGCCTTAAAGAAATGTATTTCCTCTATTTTGCTAGTGTTTTACCAAAAAGAAGAGAAAAAGAAATGTGGAAAGTGCCATTTTTTATTAGTGAGACGGAAACATATGGCAACACTACATTTTGATTGTTGATATGAAGAATCAGATCTGACAAAACCGAAAAAATTAATAGTATGTGGGATATACTCGCCAACCACCAGTGATATGGGTGGTGTTAGAATAATACGTTTGTCACCTTGAATTTCTCTTCTCTTTACTACAAAAAATGTAGGGAATGGTTGGGGCGGCTTTTAGAATATTAGGTTGTTAAAATAATATATGTTAAGAAACTATATATATTTAAGCAGCAGAATGACAGATAATGACAAACTAGTAAGGAACACACCACGTTTTACTTGGTTTGGAAGGTGGATGAGTCTTTGTGACTCGCTGTCTCATGCACCAAACTAATATCAAAGGTGTATAAAGATGCATACGCTCACACCTATTCTCAAACAAGAATACAAGATGCGGTAAAGAAACTGAATGATATACAACCTATACTGTCCAAACTTCTGTGATCTTACCAAGCAAAGGAAAACACAGATGCATGGGCTTCATCCATGCTTCCGTGAAGACCAGATCTTCATCACCTAGAGATCAAGCTAGAGAGAACACCACAAAACGTAAAGCAGAGCACTACCAAGATAGAAGAACCCTAGAGACCCCAAATAGACTCAAATAACATCGACAACAACTGAACGTAAAATCCTGAAGAGCGTTTTTTATACAATACAAGTGGTTGACCATAATGCCCCTGGAACAAATACATAAGACCACCATATCCTAAATTGAATATAAAAGGACAGAAATAATCCTGGGATGAGCATTATATTATAACATCTCTCCACCCTGACTCTAATATTAGCTTCGCAGAAAATGGAATACATATAACTCATTACTAACATATAAATATAAAAGAAAGGGTAATATGAAAGACTTTGACTGCAATTTCATGTTGATGAAAATTCAACCTTTGAATTTCAAGGTGATCAAGGAAGGTTAAGTAGAAAGACTTTGACTGCAGTGTTGCAAGTGAATGCATTGGTTGAAAGTGCGTCGCTTAATGCTTCATCTAGAAGCAAGAGCAAGAAGGAAAAGAAGCTTGAAGAAGTCAATGTAGTGAATAACTTTGTTGATGTTTTTCCAGAAGACTTGTCAGGTTTGCCTAAAAAAAGAGAGCTTCAGTTTACCATAGAGTCGATTCCAGAAGCCGCCCCAGTATCAAAAACCCCGTATAGAATGGCACCTACCGAACTAAAGGAAATACAAAACCAGCTGAATGAGCTCTTGGATAAAGGTTTTATACAGCCTAGTGTATCACCTTGGGGAGCTCCAGTTTTGTTTGTGAAGAAGAAAGATGGTAGCATGCGTCTATGCATTGACTATCGAGAGTTGAACAAGTTGACCATCAACAACAAGTATCCACTACCTAGAATAGATGATCTCTTCGATCAATTGAAGGGTGCAGCAGTGTTCTGGAAAATTGATTTGATGTCTGGATATCACCAACTTAGAGTGAAGTCTAGTGATATTTGCAAGACAGCTTTCAGAACACGGTATGGTCATTATGAGTTTAAGGTCATGCCTTTTGATTTGACGAATGACCCTGTAGTTTTTATGGATTTGATGAACTAAGTATTTCACGATGTCATGGTTAAATTTGTAATTGTGTTCATCAATGATATTCTGATTTACTCAAAGAATAAAGAGGAACATGTGAAGCAACTTCATTTCACTTTGCAAAGGTTAAGAGAGAAGCAACTTTTCGCTAAGTTCAGATCTGGAATTGAAGGAGAAGATTGAGAAGATTTCTTTTAATCCTGATGCGAAACCCGATTTCTATATGTCTACTGATGGTGCATTGGATTTTAGAGGAAGATTGTGTGTGCTAGTAGTTAAAGAGCTTAAGAAAAAGATTATGAGAGAAGCACATCAGTTAATTTTCATAGTGCATCTAGGAAGTACAAAGATGTAAAGAGATTTAAGAAAACGTTTTTGGTGGATTGGTTTGAAGAATGATGTAGAAGATTTTTTGGTGAAGTGTGACACTTGTCAACATGTGAAAGCAGTTTGACAACCGCCATCCTGATTACTGCAGCCTCTTTCTATTCCTAGTTGGAAGTGGGAAGACATTACTATGGATTTTGTGACTAGCTTGCTTCAAACAAGCAAAGGGAATGATACGGTATGGGTGATCATTGATAGATTGACTAAATCAGCTCATTTCATTCCTATGAAGATTACTCACACTATGAATAAGCTAGCAAGACTTTACGTGGACAATGTAGTGCGACTACATGGTGTTCCAGTGAGTATTGTGTCTGACAGAGATCCTAGGTTCATCTCAAGATTTTGGAACAGTATACAAAAGGCATTGGGAACCCAATTGAACTTGAGTATAGCTCATCATCCACAGACAGATGGACAATCAGAGCAGACAATTCAGATTTTGGAAGATATGCTCAGATCTTGTATGGTAAAAATATGGGAGGAAATTGGGATGAACACCTAGTTTTGGTTGAGTTTTCCTATAACAATAGTTATCAATCAACTATAGGCTTGGCTTCGTTCAAAGCACTTTATGGAAACACTTGTAGGACACCTCTGTATTGGACCAAGACCAGTGAGAGAAGAATTCTAGGTTCGAAAATGATCGAAGCTACAAGTGCAATGGTGGACATGATTAAGGAAAGGATTAAGTCAACTCAATCAAGACAAAAATCTTATGCGGATAAGAGAAGACTGATCTTGAATTTAAAGTAGGGGAGGTATCACCTATAAAGGGGGTAATGAGATTTAATGTAAAGGGAAAGCTTAGTCCTTGTTATATTGGACCTTATGAGATTCTTGAGGATGTTGGATCAGTGGCTTACTGTTTGTCCTTACCGCTTTCTTTGGTTGAATTTCATGATGTGTTCCATATATCGATGCTTTGACAGTATGTAGAGAATCCAGAAGATCTACTTCAATGAGAGCCTGAAGGTCTAGGTGCTAATCATCTTATGATGAAGAGCCAGTTGAAATTTTGGACAAGGACAAGTGTGGAATCGGACCATCCCTTTGGTAAAGATCCGGTGGAAGAATCATGCCCCCGAAGAAGCTTCTTAGGAGAAGGAAGAAGAGATGAAGAGAAGTATCCTCATATCTTTGGAAACCCAGGTACGCTTTCAATTTTGAGGACGAAATTTCTGGGGAGGATGTGAAATCCCTCACAAACCCTAATCCGAAAATATATGTTGTAGGTCTAAAGACCTGAAGTCAAGGTAGAAGACAGCTATGGACCCTCTCTGTTGAACCTATTGGCTCTGACCTAGAACCAATGGAGATTGATAGTGAAGATTCCGTTATGGAAACTTTGTTTGACTTTGAGAGAAGATGTAGCTTGAATGATGATGGACTTGGGAAATGGACTTTGAGCACGGTATTGACACTTTCGGAAGGGCCTACACAATCAGGTAAGACCCTTTCTTAAGTTGGAAGAGGACCCAAGTGGTGAAGTTCGCTTCCGAGAACCAAAATTCAGCAATTGGACTTAAGGCACCGCCTTGGTCGATTGCTTTGGTTGCCCCAAGTGACCAAGGTAAGCGACCAAAGCAAGCCCAAGGACAAAATTGTCTATTTTGGGGAAATTAAGTTTTTGGACCCCTATATATTCAAACCTCGATCTAATTTGTACCACTTTGCCTCTTTGCCTCTAGAGAACCTGAGAATAACTCTAGAGCTTCCTCCTCAAGCCCAAGGTTGATTCCAAGCATCCAAGCGAAGTTCCTCCATTGAATCTTCTTTTACAAAGTTAGTATTTGATTCTATTCTCTATTGATCTATTCTCTCTACTGTTTCTACTCCTTGTTTTGATTGTGAGGAAGGTCTTACACTACTATAAAGACCTAATCTTATATCCTCATAGTTTTAGAGTGAATTCCAATTCACTCTTCCCTCCGTAGACAATACGGTGTGATTTCGATGTTTTGACTTAGCATGAGACCATGATCTACTCTTACTGTAGTTGTTTGATTCTAATCTATCTTAGATCTATTACTAGGTTGTTTTCTATGCATGATCTACTGTTTTCTTATTGTTAGAATGAATCCCCATTCATTCTAGTTTTTCTGTGAGAATCCGCGGATCAATCCTATTATGTGATTTATTAGGTTTCTATTCTAATGACCTTGTTTGATGTTTAGATCATCATAGATAGTCTTAGTATGTTTTTCTTTTTAAATTATATTAATCTCAGAGTGTTTGGACTTCAAACGAAGAGTTTCCGATCAAAGTTGGAAGTTATTGTCTGTACACATTTGCTTTGGTCACCTGCATTGGTCGCCCCAAGTGACCAAAGGGCCAAGCAACTAAAGGGAGCCCTGACAGTAGGCTTTGCCTGTTTCGACTCCGTTTCGTCTTTGATCATTGGGGGTTTGTTCCTTATACTCTATACATGTTTAGGGTTGTTTTGGTGGTTTTTGACATGCCCTTTTATCTCTTTCTCGAAGTTTATGAAGCGAATATAAGGTGAGTACATTCACTCACAATTTACATAATTGCATCTTATACTTTGTTAGATTGTGTTTGCATATGACAGCTACTATTTAGAACTCTTTTCTATATTGTTTTACTTCTATAATTATAGTAGGCTATTCATGATGTGATTTTCATACTTGAATTGAATATGAATGATGGAATTGTGAATGAACTTCTATATGATGATTTATGGAATCATGATGCGTTGTGATTGCTAAGTGTGGTTGTGGATTGGAGAATGCCCTTTCGGCGTTTTTGTCATTGGACATCAGTGGAGGTGGTATGGGACGCTTTCCTATGGTGCCCTTTGACGCTTTCTTCAACTACTGGATGACATACATAGGATCGGTCTAGATGTGTTTGGCTAGGGAAACCCTGTCATATCTGACCCTATTGGAAGGGGTATTGAGGCCGAGTGACCTGTGGTAGCAATGGAGATTTCTCAAAAGACATGAATTAGAGCCATGAGAGGACGTAAATCACATTGTGGGAGCCATTCATTGGTGGGTTGCACATAATAAGCCTAGGCTCATGGGCGCTCAAGACTTGTAACCAACCCGTGAGAGGACATGAGAGCTTTTTGTTTATTATATGTGGATGACCAATAGGGTTAAGAGTCTACCTATCTAAGAGGGAGACAGTGATTCTAGAGAGGGAGATGCCGGAACGGACTGCCTACACACAAAATGGAGGCTATCATACTAGAACTAACTGTATAGTGCACGGAAGGGAGGTATCCGACTCCAAGTAGATGTGACTCAGTAGATGACTTGCATTGGGCTAGGTGTAACCCTGACACGCGCCAATACTCATGCCAATGGTGGTGAGCGATAGTGTTGACCTAAATCCCAGCCATGGAATGTCTGAGATTGATGCAGGACCCAATTACCGCGAAGAACCCAAAAAACATGCTTCAGAGCTGTGAGGGAAGAGTGAAGAGCTATGGTGTTCTATCTTAATGCGTGTTTGCCACGAGAGACCAGCATACTTAGAGTTAGAAGCATACTTGCATTAATTATCTCATATCATTGCATCATATTTGTTCTGAACTGCTTGTAGTTGTTTATTGCAATTGAACTACTTGCTAAGTTCTATTGAGCTCACCCTTTGGGGAATATGTTTATAAATTTTGTTGCAAGTACCGATGACTTCGAGAACCAAGACTACGAAGCCACGACGAGTGACCGGTACTCTATGCAAGGTGTTGGCTATTATGAAGATAATAGTGAAGATCCCTTATGTGATTATGAAGCGTACCAAGATTAGTCCTATCCTAGAGTGGGAGCATTCATTTTTTATTACAAGAGTCTACGAATATGATCATACTTTATTTGAGTTGAAAGAGTTGTATGATTAGACGTAGATTGATTTTTGACTCCTTAGTCTTTATTTCTTCTAGACTTTTATCCAGTTTTAATAGTTTAGAGTTACTTTAGAGTTTTGATCTACTCTTCCACATTTAACCGATAGAGTTATTTTCTGTTATACTTTATAGTTATTCATTGATTGGTATCATTTTATTCCGCACTCTGATTATACTCCAAGATTATTTCTTTGATTTGTTTCTTAATAAAGTTAAATATTGATTATTCTTTGCTCGTGATTGTGTTATTGTGCAATGTTGGTAACTCGACCATGGGACTTGTGGATCACACCTCTGGGTATCGTGGTTAGGGTACTGGATGGGGGAATGTGATAGAAAGAATGGCTGACAAAGTGGGATGGCCAAATATGGTGTGGATAAGTCAAAACTTCTCCCTAAGCAATAGCTGTTTGTTGGGTGTTTGTGTCATGAAAATGAAGTGGATGAAATAATTCAGCAAAGGTGTCTTTATTACCTCAAGATGTGATATGTGTTTGAAAGTGGCAGAAAGTATTTTTCACCTTTTTTTTTTTTGTTTTTTTTTTTTTGGGAACAATATGCTTGTGGATTTGGTATTTTTGTAGATGGCAAAATCATCGTTACAAGCGTGATGCCCCACATTTTATTATATTATTATTTTAACACTATGCAAGAATGTTTCTATACCCAATATTATTAAAATTAAAGGATTGTTGATGGTTGAACCATGTGTTAGTGTTGGAATTTATTAATATAATTAATAAATTAGATGCCCAAGGGCAAATCTGGAACTCACATATTAGGGCGGTTACAGAATATAGGTTATATATTTGTAACCACTGCATCACTTAAGTAAAAGTGATTCATTCGTACGAGAGTTTTTCCAGAAAAGAGGCGGCTCCATCTCTCTCTCTCTCTCCCTTTTCTCCAAGAAACGCAGGAAGGAGAAACTCATTGGAGGTTTCCTTCTTTTGCTTTAGATCACTCTTCCATCTTCTTTCCACACGGCATTTGGATTGTGAAAATTATTCCATTTCCTAGTGATTGTGGAATCTCCCCGGTAGATCCTTGGTGGTGGAACGAGAACATGGATCCAGATTTACTTCCACTGCGAATACTTCATTATTTAGAGAAAGCGAATCCAAGTAAGGATCTTTCCCCTGTCGATTAAATTGAATTGAACTATTTGGAGTATTACCTACATTGGCATCAGAGCCTAAGGTTCCCACGGTTCTTTGTTCCTCCCCATTGTTTATTTTTATTGTATGATCCAATGGGAGGATCAAGGGATTATGGAAACCCACGGAGAATCCAGGGTTTAATACGAAACCCATGGGAGAATTCTTAGGGTTTTTTGAAACCCTTAGGTTTTGGGTTCGGATCCGAATGGGAGGATCTTGTAAATTTCCCTTATGATTTTTTGCATGAATTGATAATCCATAGTAAATAATTTTTTTAATATTTATTGCTGGATTTTTTTTGTGTTTTTGGAAATTTTTTGGATGAAAAAACGTGTTTTACCATTTTTTGGAAAAATTTCGTTCATGAAAAAATTCGAAAAACGCTGTTTTTTTGGTCATTGTGGACCAGACGGACGACCGTCTATTGTCAGACAATACACAGTGACCCAGACGGATTTTCCGTCTGGGAGAGGGTCATCCGTCTGGTTGCAGAAAGACAGACGGATTCCCAGACAGAGAGCCGTCTCAGAATCCTTCTGAATTTTTCTCTAGTTTTTTAATGTGTTTCTATTTACTGGACATCAATGGCTCACAATCTATGTGATGTTTGAGCATTGAGGGCCTAGTGGGAGCTAATGAGGTAGAAGTGTTCTGTGTGAACCACCTCATAGCATTAACATGATTGCATGTTTTATTTTATTAAAACTGTTTTTAATTATGGGTCTATATTCATGTTTCTTGCACAGAATGAAATTAGTTTATAAGTCTATGTGGGTTTGCATGAAAATTTGATTGAATATTTGTTAGCATCTCTTTTGGTTTAAATGCTTATCCCGTAGGTTGACTATGCTAGTATGATTTGCTGTTGCATGAGTTGTGTCTTATGCTAGAATAGTTGAACTCATCCTACTATATAATGTCTCTAGAATAAATGGCTGCTGTCACATCCTCCCAGCCGGTACCCTAACTGACATACCCGAGAGTGTGATCCACAACCCCGAAGATCAAGTATCGAGGAAATCATCCTCCCACATATACAATAACATAATCATAAACAAGAAATAATCAAGGTTTAATATTATAAACAATGTTCAAAACAAGAAATGAATAAATAATATAATCAGAGTGTGGAAAATGATACGAGATATCTGTAGATATCAAAAGAAGTAAAATGAAGCGGAAACTCACTCCACAAAATACAACGGAACTCAGTATGTAAGTCTAAAAGAAATAAAAACTAAATCAAAGGAACTAAGAGAGATAACTAAACATAAGAGTTTTCTATTCTATAGATGACGTCTTCAAAATAGTGGACTTCGTCAATCCATTTGAGACGTTCCAAATACACGTTGTCTTTAATCGTAGTACGCAACTTGATCAACTGAGGGATCATCAGAGTAATCTTGATTGTTGCCAACACCTTGGGTGTAGTACGCTTCATCGGCTTGCGCTTCATTGTACTGTTCGCCATAGTAATCAATACCTGTAGAATAGTCTAACAAAACAATGTACAAAAAGGAATGAGTTTCGAAGAAACTCAGTAAGGTAGTTAATCCATAACAACATAAATAACATGGAAGCAAACCATAATAAGATGCAATGCAATATGAAACAAATAATGTATGTATGCATCTATACTCTATGTATGCTGGTCTTTATGGCAGACATGCTTTAAGTCATAGCACTGTACTTCTTTAGGTAGGTCACGCATACGGCTCCTGTTGGTAGTGGGTTCGGCATCCCTCAGGACAAACCATGGCAAGGGGTTAAGTCAACACTCTCTCTCACAACCATTTGGCATAAGTACCGGCGCATGTCAGGGTAAAAGCCTAGCCCAATGCAAGTCATCTACTCAGTTACATCAACTCAGGTCCAGATACCTCCATTCTTCGCCCCGGGCGATCCTTTCCGGTATCCTTTCCACTAGACTCCTAATAGTCCTGGACTACGGACTCATCAACCCTATTGGTTATCCACATATGGTAAACGGGAAGCTCTCATGTCCTCTCACGGATATAACTCACCGGTCTTAAGCGCCCATGAGCCCAAGTCTAACCATATGCAACCCTCCAATACATGGCCCCCACAATGTGATTCCCGTCCTCTCACGGGTTGGTTACCGGTCTTAAGTGCCCGTGAATCCCCATTGCTGCCACAGGTCGTTCGGTCTCAATACCCTTCTGATTTGGGTCTGATATAACGGGGACATCCTAGCCAAACACTGCTAGACAGCCCTAGGTATGACAATCAATAACTCGGGAGAGCGTCGATGGACAACCCTGGAAACATCCCATACTATTTCTGATAATGTCCAAGGACAGAAGTGTCAAAAGGACACCTCTCAATCCCAAATCATACCTAATCAGATACAATCTCAGATCAGTCATGACATACACAGTCAACAGTTCATCATATACCAAGGAGAATATAAAGTCATGATCTAATCATTAACAACATAATAATAACCAATTCATATGAGTATGAATAATGAAAAGATAACCTAAACAAGTGCTACTGTTCTCACAATAGTATATCAGAAGTAAAAGTATACAAACAGTAATTAAACTCATAGTTTCTTAAAGATAGAAACCAAAGAGTATGTGATCTATGTAGTTAAGGAGATAACTGTCCTTACCTTCTAACTCGTAAAGGAACTTAGAGAATCAAGTTAAACCTTGACTAAACCTGAGAAAAGAGTCTTAAACAAGTGTATACAATGAGTTAGGAAAGATACATAGAAGGAAAGATCACAATTCAATCAAAACAGACCAAGAAAGGGGTTGCTGTACCCATTGGTCGATTGATTGGTCTACTGCCCCAATCGATCAATGAGTCGACCAACAGAGACAGTAGCCTTCAAAAATCAGAAATTTTAGAATATGAATCCGAATTTGGTGGTTCAAAAGGGTACAAAATAAGGGGGAAACTTCAATGGAATCATCCAAGTCTATAGAGGACATCAAACCATTAATCAATTCAAGTTTCCAGGTTACAACATAGGAACCAGAAAGTTAACATAATTAGGTTAAACATAGATCATGAAGAAAACATAGTGTGATCAAGGGTAAATAATTAGAGGATGATAGGATACAATTCTAGTAAAGAAAATAAAGTGAGTGTCTTCTAACATGATCAAAATAGGGGTTCTTGATTTTCCCCAAGAAACTAGGGTTTCACTCTTTTTGGCTCCTATGAAAAGGTTGAAGTACCGGATGAAGGGAGGTAAATTGTTAGGTCAAATACAACAAGAAGAATTAAAGAATATTGAATTTAGATCAACCTCCACATTACCCATGAGGTTTCCCTCACATGGGGGTTACCAAAAAGGTTCTCCTGATGACCACACAAGGTTAGGGTTTCAAGGTTTAGAGTTTCCAGGATTCAACTGGCAAGGGTTGAGATCATGATGATGATCATAGATCTCAAAGAACATGATGAGATCATGGAATAGATGGTTGCAAGAATGCAGCATCATTTTCCTGATCTCAATCAAGAACAGATTAAAGAAAAGAAAATCAGCGATAGAGAGGAAAGAGATCATAAACATACCTTTGATGCAGGAGGATGAAGATTACTTGAGTTCTTGCGAGATATCAACAAGGATGCAAGGGAATTGATTAGAATAGGGTTCTAACTCATTCCAGAGGCTTAGGAGGTAGATGAGGCGGAGTATTCCCGAGACTAAACTTAAATAGAGTAGCCACGACCTAAATTTCAAAAACAGACTCAATTGGTCGATTGGTCCAGTCGACCAATGAGTGAACCAATCAGAACAGCAACTTCAAAACAGGGAATTGAAGGCTTAGATCAAGTCCAAACATCAAGGGGTTTTGCACACACCTAAAGTGACATACCTAGTAGGTAGAAATGCCTTCGAACCAATACAGAGAGCACTCCAAGTCTATCAACTAATCCAATCTTCATCAGAGTGCAGTTTCCATAAATGGAACACTGACATCCACACTCAAGGATTCCAATCCAGCCATCAAGTCTTCTACAGAAATGGCCCAAAGATGACTTCTTGCCTTACTTCGGGTTGCTGGACCTACAAACAACAGGGTTTCCGGGTCAGGGTTAGGGCTAGGTTTCACAGCTGCTACAAAGAGCATTGTTGCTGACTTTGCGAAAGGAGATAAACTGAATGAGAGGTATTATGACATCTGACACCGAAAGGTGCAGTATCTCCTAGAAGAATAGAACATGCTGGAAACCATAAACTAGACCATGTCCCCACCTGAGGAAGGTACCACTGCACAGTATCGCGGGAACCTTGAGCTTTACAATGCTTGGAAGAGGGAAGACCGGGTAGCTAGGATTAGTATCCTAAGCTCCATGAGGGATGACCTGATGCTTCGCGGTTTGAGAAGCATAGGACTGCAAAGTCCTTGTGGGAGGCTGTGAAGTTCCAGTACGGAGGGACTTCAACCACAAGAGGCTGCCAGCTCGGACTCACCTTTGACGGTTATAAAATGCGCCAGGGTCACACCATGAGGCAGCATATAACCATCATGTCCAGCATGATTAGTGAGTTGAGCGCATGTGGGTGCCAAAAGACTGATGATGAGCAAGTCTCTGCAGTCATTAGGCCTAAGTCTTGGGAGCATATGAAGATCTTCTTGACTCATGTTGATGAGGTCAAGACATTTGATCAAGCTGCCAAGCACCTTGAGCTAGAGGAGGATCGGATGTTGGCTGATGTCCCTCACACTGAAGTGCTTGCTGCTGAAGCAAGCACTAGTAAGGGTGCAAGCTTCAAGCGCAAGAAGGAGAGAGCTCAACCTCAGTGGTCTAGCCAAAGTAACAGAGGTGGGAACAGAAACAAGAATGGTTTATGAGACATGGTTTTAGAGTTGTATTTGAAAACAATTCTTTGGTTTTGTATCTAGGTGATACATTTTATGGTTATGGTTTTCTTAATAATGGTTTTATTGTATTGGATACAATTGATTATTCATTTAATTGTAGTAATGCTTTTGTTTGCCAAAATACTGTGTGTATTGATTTTAATTTGTGGCATGCTAGACTAGGGCATATTGGCTTAGATAGGATGAACAGGTTAGCAAGAGAATGTCTCTTAGGCCAAGGTTCACTATCTGATTTGCCAACCTGTGAGTCATGTCTAGCAGGAAAAGCAACTAGAAAACCATTTAAAAAGGCTTTGAGAGCCTCTCTTCCTTTAGAACTTATCCATTCAGATGTGTGTAGACCCATGAATGTGCATACTAGAAAAGGACAAGCTTATTTCATCACATTCATAAGATAACTATACATTATATGGTCACATTTATCTAATTTCTCATAAGTCAAAAGCTCTAGAATGCTTTAAGAAATTCATGAGCTTAGTTGAGAATCAGTTAGATAAAAGGATTAAAACTCTTAGAACGGATAGAGGTAGAGAGTATCTCTCCAATATGTTCAAAGAGTTGTGTGATGAAAAGGGGATATCTAGACAACTTACTATTCCAGGGACTCCACAGAAAAATGAGGTTGCTGAGAGGAGGAATAGAACCTTGCTAGACATGGTGAGATCCATGATGGCGCAGACAAATCTACCCATCTCTTATTGGGGAGATGCTTTGCTAACTGCTGCCTATATCCTCAACAGAGTTCCAACCAAATCGGTTCCTTCCACACCATATAAGTTGTGGACCGGAAGGAAGCCAGATTTGAGTTACTTGCGCGCATGGGGATGTGCAGTATATGTTCACTCTACTTCTCACCAATATGGAAAGCTTGGATCCAGAGGAAGAAAGTGTATCTTTGTGAGATCTTCTAAACCCTCAAAGGGCCATGTCTTCATTGGACTAGATGAGAGTGAGAGGAGAACGAAACTTGAGTATGATTTTCCATCTCTTTCAGGAGTTAACAAAGAATCGTCAAAATTCTTTGAGATACAAGATAGTGATCTTGTCACTCATTGTCACTCCAGGGATTCAGATTCTGGATAATGAACTTGGGGTTCATCCAGAAGATCCTAGTGGGAGTGGGAGTGCAGATGTGATAGCTACCTCAGAGGGTGAACAATCTGACATACACTTGAGCTGTAGTGGGCGCGGGCTGGTTCCTCGTCGACGTTTCGACATAGAGGATGAAGCCTACATGGTAACTCCTGAAGAGATCGACTGTGAGATGACTTCAGTGGATGAGCATGAACCAAAGAGCGTGGAGGAAGCTCTTGCGGGGTCAAACTCAAAGGAATGATTGAAAGCAATAGAGGAAGAGTTGGAGTCGATGAAAGTTAATAATGTCTGGGACTTGGTTGACTTGCCGTCAGGCCAAAAGGCAATTGGGAACAAGTGGGTTCTCAAGATCAAGAGAAAGGTGGATGGATCTATTGAGAGTGTGAAATCAAGCTTAAAACCTAAATTAGACACCCTATTTGTTTTGGATGAAGAAGAACTTGTTTGATGTTTGACCTTGAAGTTGGACCTTAAGTATGGTGTTGATATGTTTAGAAGGTCCTAGAAAGTCAGGTTGGACCTCTCCCTTAGTGTAGATCTAAAGGCCCGAAGAGATGTGAAAATCAACTATGGGCCATATCAGTAGAAGACATAGTGTTCGACTCCAAACCCATGGAAATAGACAGTGATGCCCCATACTTGAAGACCTTGGTTGATTTAGAAAAGAGACTACGCCTTGATGAAGAGAATATTGGTTGATGACCTTAGAGCTTGGTTAGATATGATTCAAAGCCATTTTTCCATGATAGGTAAGTTGTAGTTTATGTGTTTAAAGTTTCGTTTGATTCCGAGTAGTGGAAGGCCCTCAAATCCCTGTTTCCGACTAACTTGACAGTCTGGGTCGACTGGGCCAGTCTACCCCACCAATCAACCCAAGGATGTTGAACTTGAGTAGAATCTTCTAAATAGGGTTATATTGCTATATATACCATAGGACTTCGTGTTTTTAGTATCCCTAGCCTCCAAAACACCTAGAGAACGAAGGGAACTCATCTCCAAGCCTCCATTGGTGTGGAAGAAGATCTACATTCAACTCTCAAGCTTTCTCTCTCTTGTTCTTCAATCAAAGGTTAGTATTCAATCTATTATGTTATTGATTCATTCTTACTATGAGCATCCTCTTCTCTGAACTGAAATTATGAGAAAGATATTGCATCTCTGCAATCATATCTTCTACAATCTCTTCTCATTCTATATGTTATGATTTCATATTCATTCTCAACATGATTTTCATGATTTCTTCTTAAACTATGATCATGTTCTTATTTTGATTTCTTCTAGCATATTAGATGCATCTCTATGATCATTCTTACTCTTGATTTATTGTATTCATGTACTAGAATGAGATCTCATCATCTCTAGTTCATCTCTTTCATTCATAGCATGTTTTCAATGAAAACTATGATTTTTACCAAATTAGAAAGTATGATTCTAAATTAGTAAGTATTGATTTTGATTAGTGTTTGATGTCTAAACTATGCTTTTTAGTCTTAGATTACTGTTTTAGAGATTCCTTCCAAGTTTCGTAGCATTCCGGATTGTGTAGGATAGGTTTCAGGTCAAAAATCTGATTTTGACCCGTACTCTACATTGGGTCGACTGGGTCAATCAACCCCACCAATCAACCTGCAGTGACAGCAACTCCGTTTTTTATCCGTTTCGACTCCAATCTTTTGGAATCTCTTCTTATGACCTATACATGTTTTGTCAAGCTTGTTTAGGTGATTTTGGATCTGTTCTCTGATCTCTTATTTGAAGACTATAAGTTCGGATTACGAGGTGAGTATTCCAACTCAAAATATGTCTATTTACATGTCTTTGTGTATTATGACATGAATGCATGATTTAACTACTGTTGTTTGGTTTCCTTTACATCATGATACTTCTGCAACTACAGTAGCTTGTCCACATTGTTAATTTCATATTAGAATTGATTATTGATTATGAGTATGTGTTATGGACTATGATGTGGATATGGATGTGAATATGACTTGTATGGAATCATGATGTGATGTGGATGCCTAGGTCGTAGTTGTGGAATGGGGAATGCCCTATTGGCGTTTCTGTCTTTGGACATCAGTGGAAGTGGTATGGGACGCTTTCCTATGGTGCCCCTTGACTATTTCCCTAACTACTGGTTGACATACCTAGGATTGGTCTAGCAGTGTTTGGCTAGGAATACCTCTGTTATATCAGACCCGATTCAGAAGGGTATTGAGACCGAATGACCCGTGGCAGCAATGGGGATTCATGGGCGCTCAAGACTGGTAACCAACCCGTGAGATGACATGAGAGCTTCCTGTTTACTATATGTGGATGACCTATAGGGTTGATGAGTTCGTAGTTTGGGACTATGCTGACTTTAGTGTGAAGGATACCGAAAAGGATCGCCAGGGGCGAGGAATACACGTATATGGATTTGAGTTGATATGACTAAGTAGAAGACTTGCATTGGGCTAGGCTTTACCTTGACATGCGCCAATTCTTAGACCAATGATGATGTGAGAGAGCGGTGACCTAAACCCCAGCTATGGAATGTCCCGAGGGATGCCTTAACCAACTACCACCGGCAGAGCCCAAGATGCCTAGATGGCTGAGGGAGAGTGAATGACCTTCCTAAAGAAGTATGGTGCTATGACTTAAAGCATGTCTACCAATAGAGACCAGCATACATACATAGAGTTAGAAGCATACTTGCATATATTGTTTCATATCATTGCATATATGTTTGCCTGTGAATGCATGTGAAGATGCTTATTGTGTTTGGATTACTTGCTAAGTTCTTTTGAGCTTACCCTTCGAGGGACTTGTTTTTAGATGACATTGCAAGACCGAAAGAGAACTCGTGCCCCAGCACGAAGGACCTTTCCATATATGGTACAGCTCCGGATGTCTTTGGACAAGGTAATGAACAGCGTGGCAGCTTGTACACAAACTTGGGCTGCATTGATGGCTCCTATTGATGGCAGCCAGCATCGTCTTATTCGTCGATGGGATCGTGCACTAGATGCTGATTTGAAGCTTCAAGAGCATGACCCTAAAGCGAAGAAGATGAAGGCTGAAGAAGAAGAAGAGCCGACTAAAGATGTGGATTAGATTCTCTTGTTTCTTCTAGACTTTTATTTTACTTGTATTAGCTTAGAACTTGCTTTAGATTTCGATCTACCTTCCGCAGATGTTGTGGGGTATATTTCCGCTATACTCTATAGTTGTCTTTTGATTTAGTATCTTGTTATTCTGCACTCTTATATTCTTTAGTGATCCTTCTGAGATCCTTTCTTGACTTTATTATTATTTTATTGGAATACAATAATTTTTTCTTGCTTTTGATTATGTTATTGTGCTAAATGGATATGATCGTTCCTAAACTTGATCTTTTGGGCTATGGATCACTCCACCGGGTAACCCAGATAGGGTATAGGCTGGGTGTATTTGGGCGGGATGTGACAGAGAGATTCAAGGCTCGTTTAGTGGCTAAGGGCTACACCCAACGAGAGGGCGTTGATTATGAGGAAACTTTTTCCTCTGTGGTTAGGTTTGCCTCAATCCACCTCATACTAGCCACTGTTGCTCAGTTGGACTTGGAGCTTTATCAGATGGACATAAAAACTACTTTTCTCAATGGAGAACTTGAGGAAGAGATCTATATGGATCAACCTCAAGGCTCTGAAGCTAATGGACTTAAGCGCAAAGTGTGCAAGCTTAAGAAGTCCATATATGGCTTAAAGCAAGCATCTAGACAGTGGAATGTACGCTTCCACCAAGCTATGATGGAAAATCGTTTTTCCATGCTTGAGGAAGACCACTGTGTTTACACCAAGAGATCTGATAGTAATTATGTCATTCTAACACTGTACGTAGATGACATACTTATTGCTAGCAATAGCAAGGAGCTATTGGAAACCATTAAGAAATGGTTGTCCTCCTGTTGCTTGTGTACCAAGATGTTACGCAAGTGCACGTGTCGCAATCAAGTAATAAATGATAAGTAGAGTATCGATCCCATGGAGAATTCTATCATTAACTTTCAATGTAAAAGTAAAATTGATTTAAACGAGATTAACAATGTTGATTTGTGATTGACTAACTAAATAACTAAATGACAGGTAATAAAACTAAGGAACTAAAATGGAGATTAAGCAATAGAAGGAACTTAGTGAGTGAAAAGAGTGTTGGGAATCAAGTTTCCCCTCCCCTGAATTGAATAATGCAAATACTAAAGTAATACTACAACCCCAAAATATATCAAGAACTTGGAATGAATGGCAATATGGTATTTTCCAATACAATTAATCTAGCATCCTAAATCAACATCTGCATATTCCTATGAAGAATTTAAGTATGAATGCAATTTAAACCCAATCCAATCAATGGTAATGTGAGGTAATTGGGTATTCCTACCCAACCTACTAATTAACACAAATTAATTAAAGATTATGCTAACTCACACAATTCAACAAACATCTAGGCTGCATTAACTTTCCAGTTAACTCAATCATAGCATTTGATCATGAAAGATCATTCAAAAATCGAAATTAATCAATATATATCATGCTGAATTCATTGACAAAAGGTTGTATTGTAGTAAGACTAAAGAACACATGATAAGTACATCTCAAAATTCAGGTTTAGGTACTACTATCATCCCAACACAACACAAGTTTAGCTCATAACAGACAATAAAAACATAGCAGTAGTTATAATTAACATTCAGCTAGAAGATGAGAAGATAAGTTTAAAAAAATGAAAAGAACTAAAGCTTCAATGCTTCCACAAGAGCTCCAGCCTCTTCTTACTTTAGATCAACTTCTCCAGCAACCTTCCCTTGCTTCCGCAAGGAGTCCAGCTCTGGTTCTTCCTCTCCTTGCTTCAGTCGTGTTCTCTATTCGCTTCCTTAGCCGTGTGTTACAATGTCCCTCTCTCCTCTTTGCCTCTCTTCTCCTCTTTTGTCTCTCTTTCCTCTATAAATGTATTCAATCATTAGGGTAGAACCTGGTCATAGGATTAGAATATTCCTCCTGAGATCAAGGGCTGAGAACCATCATGTATTTACAAGAATATTGTCCACTTAAGTTAGCCATTTCTGGTCATTTCCATTTGAATTGGATCTGAGAATATTCTGCTCCGTTGCTGTAGCAATGTTGCAGCAAACTTCACAACAAAGTTAGAGGACAACTTCTTCTCCTATTATGGCTCTTTACCTACATTTTTCAAGAGAAAGAGAAACAATCAAATTCATCCACAAATCTTAAGAGAAATTCATGTAAGAGTGACAATAATGAACTAAACAAGATGCAACATATTAAGACTAAATAAGACAACATCTAATGATTACTATTACTAAAACAAAGACAAAATACTCCTAAATCAAGCCATCTCAAGTATGAAGTTACCAATCTTAACTCTATTTCATAGAGTTATCACCTCCGTATTTGATATGAAGGACATGGGTGAAGCAAGCTATGTGCTTGGTGTCAAGATTGTCAGAAATAGGCAAAAGAGATTACTGGGTTTATCTCAACAGACCTATATTGACAATGTCTTGATAAGATACCAAATGCACAGCTGCAAACCAATTGATACTTTAGTGGAGAAGGGTTTGCATTTGAGCCTTGATATGGGTCCTAAGACTCCAGAGGAGAAAACCAAGATGGAAAGAGTTCCATATTCCAGAGGCATGGGTAGCCTTATGTATGCTATAATGTGTACTAGGCCGGATATTTGTTATGCAGTGGGTTTGGTTAGTCGGTACCAATCAAACCCAGACATAGAGCACTGGAAAGCAGTCAAGAGGATATTGAGATATCTCAGAGGAACGAGTAACTACATGCTGTGTTACCAAGGATCAGATTTGCGGTTAGTTGGCTATAGCGATGCCAACTGGGCTGGAGACATCGATGAGAGCAAATCAACCTCTGGATATGCTTTCTTGCTGAATGGCGGGGCCATTTCGTGGTGTAGCAAGAAGCAAACTTGTATATCCCTTTCGACCATGGAAGCAAAGTATGTGGCATGCTCAGCTGCGGTTCAAGAGGCTGTTTGTTTGAGGAGATTCCTTCGACATACTAGAATTGTGATGACATCCAAAGAGGCTGCCCTTGTCTACTGTGATAGTACGGCAGCTCTTAGCTATGTCAAGGACCCCAAGTATCATGGGAAGACCAAACATATACAGTTGAGATATCACTTTGTTAGAGACATTACATTAAGGAAGAAAGTTGTACTTAAACACATATCTACTAGTCAGATGGTAGCTGACCCTCTAACCAAACCTATAGCCAAGGATGTTTTTATTTCTTATGTAAAATCCTTGGGCTTGCGTAGATTGTGACTTACTTTTGTACTGAGACTTTCTTATTATTGAGTAATATGAGTTCATTCCAACATTTATTTTATTCACTTTCTGTGTGATTGTGTTTCTTTTAGCATAAAACAAGATATGTCAATAGGCAAGAGAATGGCTCACTCACACGAGCATTCGCCTCTGGCGCCTTGGAGGCGAGCAGAGATGAGACGGATTGTGAATGACTTTGTGTAGGTCAATTCATAATCATGATGTCGCATTGATTTGGAATCAAGATGAGTTTCTCTATTGTGAAGAGAATCGACATGAATGTTCCCACTATTCATGTTGCCTATAGGAGCCAGTGCGAGTACTTTATATGGCGCTAGGGTGGTGACAATAAAGAAACTCGGGTTAGGCGCAAGAGGTTGCGACTAGACTAAGACCTGTATGGTGTTGAGATGGACATACGTTCTATTGTATATAGAATGCTCCACCATAGCATGTATATCATACTATGTGTGTTTAGCGATCATTGGAAATGAGAGGATGGATCCCTGCTCCTCTCATTGTGTGAGTCCTGAACCTTATGGTCCATGAGTATTCTTAGTGACTTTCGATGACATCATGAAACGAATGGTTGATGTGGCTACTTTGGGGTGTTACCTATAGTCATGATAGATTCGACCTAAAGGGGCACTACCGGGAAAGGAGTTAATCCTAAGTGTAGTGATGGTTTGGGGCGAAAGGAAAGGTTTGATTCAACTGCACCCTAAAAGTGTTTGCTGGCACCAACTGTATGTGTTACAGTAGTGAACATTTTAAGGATAAGAAGGTGGTCTCTCAGAAGGATCGAGATACCTTTAGTCTAGTGAGTTTGAATAAACCGAGGACACTGTGGTATACTAATACTTATTTGACATGTTTCTTTGAGTGATGTGCCATTCGGCCTTCTTGGGAAGGTTTCTAGTTTGGGGTTCACGCGTGCAGGTATATCACCGGTTGCACGACCCATTTTGCCAGTATGACTTGTGGATATTAGTGTCTAGGACATAGGTGGTCAATGTATCTGGGATACATAGTGAAGAGATCAATATATATGTATATTTGGGATATACATGTGTCTGGGACACAAGAGATCTATGTATCTAGGATACATAGCAGAGAGATTGAATGTGTATATCTGGGATATACATGTGTGTTTGGGACACATTAAGAGATTAACACTTGCCCTTGTGCAAGTGGGAGCTGTTGGAATTTATTAATATAATTAATAAATTAGATGCCTAAGGGCAAATCTGGAAACTCACATATTAAGGCGGTTACAGAATATAGGTTATATATTTGTAACCACCGCATCACTTAAGTAAGAGTGATTCATTCGTACGAGAGTTTTTTCTAGAAAAGAGGCAGCTCCATCTCTCTCTCTCTCCCTTTTCTCCAAGAAACACAGGAAGGAGAAACTCATTGGAGGTTTCCTTCCTTTGCTTTAGATCACTCTTCCATCTTCATTCCACACGGCATTTGGGTTGTGGAAATTATTCCCTTTCCTAGTGATTGTGGAATCTCCCCGGTAGATCCTTGGTGGTGGAACGAGAACGTGGATCCAGATTTACTTCCGCTGCGAATACTTCATTATTTAGAGAAAACGAATCCAGGTAAGGATGTAAAACCCAGCCCTAACCTTGACCCGGAAACCTTGTTATTTGTAGGTCCGATGACCCGAAGTAAAGTAAGAAGTCAGCTTTGGGCCATCCCAGTAGAGGACTTGGTGTCTGGCTTTGAATCCATGAAAGTTGATGATGAGGTTCTATTTATGGAAACTGAATCCTGATGAAGATCTAATTAGTTGATGGACTTGGAGTGCTCTCTATCTTGGTTTGAAGGCATTTCTACCTATTAGGTAAGTCACTTGACTTGTGTGCAAAACCCCTTTAGGATTGGATTTGATCTGGACCTTCAATTCCCTGTTTTGGCCTTGCTGTCAGCATTGGTCGACTGATTGGTCGACTGGGCCAGTCGACCAATCCACTCGACCAATGAGTGCTGTCTTTGGCAATTAGGTTGTTCTTGCTCTATTTAAGTCCAACCTCGAGTCCACTTCGTATTTGCTGCCTCCAAACCCTCTGGAACGAACCAAAGACCTCTGCAAGTCATCTCTCTTGCATCCTTGGTGTTTTCTTGACGGATTTTCGTCGGAACTCTTCTTTTTGCATCAAAAGGTATGTCTACTCTCTCTTCTTCTCCTCCATCTTTGTTTTTCTTTCCTTTTTGAGTTGAGACAGTAGAAGAGATGCTGCATTCTCTGTTGCAAACATCTCTCGAACATGTTCTCATGATCATCCTAAGGATTTAAGGCTAGAACAATGATCTTAACCATGATCATTGCAAGCTTTTGAAGGATTCATGATCAAACTATGATTTAATCTCTGTTAAACTTCTAATCTGAATTCTGATCTCTTTGGATCTTCTTTTGTTGATCATGTTAGTAGTAATTACTGTGTTTTCTTTCCATGATCCATAATCTATAGATTTCTAGATGTTCTCTTCTACCATACTATGTGTTCTTCATGATGCA
This sequence comes from Hakea prostrata, assembly GCF_041222555.1. Taxonomy (NCBI): domain Eukaryota; kingdom Viridiplantae; phylum Streptophyta; class Magnoliopsida; order Proteales; family Proteaceae; genus Hakea; species Hakea prostrata. The sequence goes on from NC_142600.1 coordinate 43,988,331, forward strand.
TGATAGTTACATATATGGTAGGTTTTATTTCCTTATTTAGATTTATGCTTCTAAGCCTTATTCCATGAAGATCTATCTATGTTTTCATGTTTTCATTACCGAAAGCAATGATCCATCCTCCTATTGTTCTTGTCTTTGTTTTCTATTTCAAATTCATCAAGATCCATGGTTGAGTTAATTATGGTAACTTTTTGTTTCCTAATTTGGATCTTGATATCTTGATTTGATTGGTGTTTTGAGGTCCCCTATATGTTAGAATACTACTGATGTAGTCTACCCCTTGATTAGTACCCTTTTGAACCACCAAATTCGGATCTCATATCTTAAAACTCTGATTTTATAGGTTATCGTTCGCATTGGTCGACTGATTGGTCGACTGGACCACTCGACCAATCCACTCGACCAATGAGTACAACAACTCCAGATTTGGTCTGTTTCGGATGTTTTGATATCTTTTCTGTTAGGGATCTTTCCTAATATGTTGTATATACTTGTTTAGGACCTTCTTCTCAAGTTTGCCAAGATCTTACTTGATTTCTTAGGATCCCTTTGCGAGTTATAAAAGGTAAGGATGGTTATTTCCTTAATTACATAGATAGCATGAATCTAGTTTCTATATTTGAATATCATTAATAAGTTTCCTAAATTAGATTCTTACAATGATATACTACTGTTGCATAACTTTGATTACAGTAGCATTACTTATTCATATTAAATTGATTCATGTATGATTTACTTACCAATGTTATACAAGTGATTGTAATTACTGATTTCTTTCCATATATGAAGTTACCATATATGTGATGATATGAATTGATGCATGTGTATGCTTACGTATGGTTTGGAAAGGAGAGGTGTCCTTTCGACACTTCTGTCCTTGGACTACTACGGGAATATTATGGGATGTTTCCGGAGATGCCCTCTGGACACCTTCCTAAACTGTTGGATGACATATCTAGGATTGTCTAGTAGTGTTTGGCTAGGATGTCCTGTTATGTCGGACCCTAATCGGAGGGGTATTGAGACCGAACGACCCGTGGTAGCAATGGGGATTCATGGGCGCTCAAGACCGGTAACCAACCCGTGAGAGGACAGGAATCACATTGTGGGGGCCATTTATTGGTAGGGTTGCATATGGTTAGACTTGGGCTCACGGGCGCTTAAGACCGGTAACCAACCTGTGAGAGGACGTGAGAGCTTCCCGTTTACCATATGTGGATGATCAATAGGGTTGATGAGTCCGTAGTCCGAGTTGGTCGGTGCCATAGGATACGTTGACTCTAGTGTGAAGGATACCGGAAAGGATCGTCGGGGACGAGGAATGGAAGTATCTCGGATCCGACTTGATGTAACCAAGTAGAAGACTTGCATTTGGCTAGGTTTTACCCCGACATGCGCCGCATTTATACCAAATGGTTGTGAGAGAGTGTGTTGACTTAACCCCCGCCAAGGTTTGTCCCGAGGGATGAAGGACCCATTACCAATCGGCTGCTCAAGACCGGTGAAATGATCCGTGAGAGAATCCAAGATATCTTAAATGGTTGAGGATGTGAGTGGACTTTCCTAAAGAAGTACGGTGCTATGACTTAAAGCATGTCCGCCAATAGAGACCAGCATACATAGAGTTAGATTCATTCATTCATTGTTTGTCTCATATCATATTGCATTTATGTTTGTTCGGAATCCCGCCATTTATGTTATTATGGATTTTTAATCGCTTTACCGAGTTTCTTCGAAACTCATTCCTTTATTGTACAATGTTGTTAGACTATCCTGCAGTACCGAGTACTATGACGGTCCCTATGAAGAAGCGCAAGGCGAAGAGGCATATCCCCAGGAAGGTGATTGCGGTTACCACAATTACTCTGAAGATCCCGCGAGTGGTTATGCTCCGTACGATGCTTAGTCCGACCATTGAGTGGAAGCGTCCTTGTGCTATTTATGAGATTTACACTTACAAGGATGTTGTCTATAAAGTGGAGAATAATTTAGTTACCCAATGTACTTGTTACTGGGATTAGGTTTTGTCTAGTTTATTCTTTTAGAGCTACTTTTCCGCTGGATGTAAAGTGGGATTTTTGCTTCACTTTACTTATCTGTTTGATACTCTGATTATATCTATTATTCTGATTCATTTATGATTCATTCTTCTTTATTGGATCTATGATTTATCTTCCGCACTCTTGTTATGATTGTTCATGATTATGTTATTGTTTATGTGGGAGGTTGATCACTCGATACCTGATCTTCGGGCTGTGGATCACACTCTCGGGTATGCCAGATAGGGTACCGGCTGGGAGGGCGTGACAAAGGATCTTTCCCCTGTCAATTAAATTGAATTGAACTATTTGGAGTATTACCTACAGTTAGGATGGTTTGTTTCATTGTCTTACAAAGGACTCAGGTGTAATTAAAGGACAATTTAAAATAGAATTGGATTCCAAGATGTATTTTGACCAAAACCCAATACTGCTTGTTGACTTCGCGTACGGTAGAATTAGATTGAACTGAATATGGGAAAATGATCAATATAATTTTTTGGACCCGAAATACCATCAATTGAATCTTCAAATGGGTATCATGTAAGTAATTGGAAGTGATCCCACAAATGAAGGCTCATAATAAGTCCACTAACCTAAAGTAATTGCAATTATATGTTTGGGTGACATATGTGAGGCATTGATATAATACATACAATATATTATATATATTTTTTATATATCTAGTGGGTAGTGGGGGTGGAGGAAGAGGGGAGGGACATGTCTCACCTCCCCCACCGCCCCACTAACCTTCCACCTACAAGTAGAGGAGGAGGTGGATGGGAGGATTGTTATATTAATGCAAACACATATATGCAATCGTTAAAGGGTCATATGTATTAAAAGGTGGAAAAATTGTACATTATCATTCATACAATAAGGAACTAACACTCATTCCTACAACAGTTGCCCCCAGTACACCCAACCTCATTGGTTCCTACTCACAAATAGGAAAAGGAAATACGTTAGAATCTAAACCTAGGACATCCAAAAGTGTCTAGATCTAGTTCACCATTTATCGTTGTTGTCCTAGGAGTATTAATTGCAGAATTCCCTTGTCTGGATGCATTATTTTCCAAGAAATCAGCAGGCCTATTGGTCTCTCTATAGCAATGAGAAATCTTCCATTCAATGCTTCTAAAAAAATATTGGAGGCCTCTCCACTGCTGGAGTATGATCCAAGATATTTCCCTCTATTGTATAAGAACCACCACATCCATTGAATTACATCCAATCCATAGCTTCTACACCTCCAACCTTTTCGCCCATTCTAGAGTATGAATGAATGCCACCATTTTAGAAAAGAATTGGATCTCACACCCAAGAAAATTCTGAAAATAAACAGCACTCTTGTGGCCTCATTTTGAAACAATGCACTGGCCCCTTCTTTGCTAGGATTACCTAAAGAACTGCTATCAATATTAAGCTTCTCCAACCAGCATGCGGTGTGAGATCCAAAAAACTTCTTGTTAACGAGGTATACTCCTAATGTAAAGTCTCCCCAACGCTCTAGATTGGGCATGGACCCCTTGTGTAACCCTTCTTCCCTCAATAAAATTTCCCTCAAACACAAAACACAAAATTAAGGGAGAAAAGAGAGAATTTAGAAGAACGTAGAAGAGAAGAAACCATAGAGAGAGGAGAAGAGGAGAAGAGAAAGAACAGTTTGAATCATGAAGGCCCTCAATTTAAGGTAACTTGTGATTCTTCTCCTTAATTTTGATAAGAATTCCTCTATATGTTCCAATTCGAAAAACCATGCATGAAATTTGACAATCATCATCTTAGATTCTTAGAAAAATTGAAGAGGCGTTTGCTGAAATTATGTTCATATTTAGCTTCGATTGTTGGGGTTATGAAGTTATGGATTGTTATGTAAAAACCTTGAATTTTAATTTTGAAGGATTACCCAAAATTAGGTAATCCGGACTTAGAATCCCTAGTTTTAGACACAAATATGGAATTTATTGCATAATTAGTTCTAATGAATCTCTATAAACAAAAGCCCTAAGTTTTTTTAGTGTAATTTGGACCTAAATACTGAATCTAGGTTGAATGTATGATTCTACAGTATCGTCTAGTCATGCAGAAGTTACACTGGAGGATACTAAGGCTTTTCCACTTGAATAACCTACTAGAATTGTGAATTGAGTGAAGCTTAGCCTTAGCAAGGCCATACAACCAAAAGCCTCGAAGTTTGGTTTGAAAATGGGGCAAAACATGAATCTCGTTAATGAGTGTAGGACTTGAATGTATGATTCAGGTATATTGACCCTCCACTCTTGTCAAACGAAGTGCTAAGACTCTATTGGATTATTAAACTTTGTATGGATCCTTGCAAAAGGAAGAGTTAAACTAGATTAATGAAATTCTAGAGTCATGGTCTAAGATCCATAAAGGAAGAGTGTATGACAGAAGAGTGGAGGGATGACCCTGAGTGTAGGGTCATCATAAATATATATAAGGCTACACTAACATTATTCATTCATCGGTTTAGGTGTCAATTAGATCGTGAACAACTCAAAGGAAAAGAGATCCATTCTAAAATAGCATAAAATCATTCTGATTTTGAAGAGAGATATTCAAACTGGAAAAACAGGTGAGTATTGTAACTTAACTTATGCCACATATACAACTGCAACATGTAATGTGTGTATTATAACTCAACTCAAGGACATATATGATTGTAGTGTATGATGTGAGTAACATCACTCAAGTCATGTGCATGTATGATTGTAATGTGCTATGCATTACATGATAAACTCTATAGTCATACTATATTTTGTAGATGAATGTTTTTGTGAAATGAATGATATGAGAATATGAGTGAATGTATGACTGAATTAAATAACTGTAAGAACTTAATATTTAATCTTATGATTGTATGATTTGTAATATACTACATTACCTCATTTATACATGATTGTATTTAGGATTGAAATATGTATTTGTTTCAAACATAATGATAAGTGGTTGTTCTTATGAAGAATTTTATAAACACATGATTGAAATGGATTAAAAAACATTGTGCTAACGAGCATAGTCCTTATGGCTAGACTGTAAACTGATAAGATTGAGTCTAAGACAATGGTAGCAATCAATCAGGGCCTTATGCCTTGAGACTAAAGCCATTTGTGGTGGTAATATAAAATAAAATAAAAAGAAGAAATAAAGAAAGAAAGCTATTGAAATAAAATCTAGAGATGTATAATGAAAAATACAATTTTTTTCTTGGTATTTGGTAGCTTTAAATAAAGGAGGAGGAGGGGGGGGGGTAACTATTTTAAATATATGGGGTTTTGCTCCTTGTTCCAAGGTGATTCGAATTCTTAACCTTATATTATGATATTTTAGTCTTTATCAACTAAGCAACTCCCTAGGGTTAAAACACATAAGATATTTCTTAACCCAAAGGAAAACCAGACTATTTGATTGAAGGGTAGTAAGAAGTTTTTAACTATCTAGCATATTGCAGCAAAAGTTTTTCCACTATTCTTGATATATTGGATTGATTTGGCCACCTTCACTCATTGGATTTAGACTTCATTCAATGTTGATTTCATATGAAAGAGATTGAAGATTTGGATGATAAGCCTAGCCCATACAAGAATGTTATTCTATATGGTTTCCATATAGTGCCAAATGCATCTCAGGGTGTCTTCTTGTATACTACTACACATGGAAAGGTGAAAATAAGCATCAATATGATGGGCAACTTGTACTCTAGAGTGGGTGCTTTGACACGTACTATGATCTTTGGTATTAGCACTTTGAAATTGAGGGGAGGAAGATGAATTCCCCAACATTAATTCAAGCCAAAAGGATAAGTGTGAAATCCCCCTAAACCCTAACCCGAAAATCCATATTATAGGTTCGAAAACCTAGAGTGCGGGAAGAAGGCAACTGTGGAAGTTGAGACCATTGGACTAGACTCCAAACCAATGGAAGTAGATGGATATGATGCTAAGTTGGGAGTTCTTTCAAAATTTGGAAGAAGATCTAACTCGGACGTTGACGGACTTCGTAGACGGATCAAGAATACAGTAATGACATGTGTAAAAGGTCTCGAAAAATCAGGTACGATTCTTCTATAGCATAGAAAAGGACCCAAGGCTAAGCTAGGGCCTGTGACACCCACCCAAATCTAGCCCGGAAACCCGATCTGTTTTGCGTGAAGTCGGGTTTTGTTTAATGTTGACTTCGAAGTTTGACCGTGATTTCCGTTTTACTATCTTTGAAAATCTTAGGAAGATGTCTTTGTGGGCCATCTCAGTAGAAGATATGGTGTTTGACCCAAAACCCATGGATATTGATGATGGTGTTTCCTTATGGAAACCTTATTTGATTTGGTGTTGAACTATTTATTTGTGAAGAAGACCTTGATTGATGGACCTAAAGCTTAGTTGGACCTGGTTTGAAGACTTCCCTCCATACTAGGTAAGTAGTACGATGTATTGAAAGAAGCCCATCCAAAAATATTGAAGTTTAGCCCATTAAATCCCTATTTTTGAATAAGCTGTCCAGGCAGTGGCATTTTGGTAAATATCTGTTTTGAAGGTTTTCAAAAGCTTTATTTCCTTTAATTTCGTGGTAAACTATTCCCACCATGTTTCTAAACCTCTAGATAGTGTGGGATCGACCTTTGAACTTCCTCTTTGGCAACCAATCAACCACCGGGGTCAATTTGGTCAGTTTGGTGAAACCCTAGTAACTCTTGAACTCTTTGTGCTATCTAAAAGGGGGAACTCCATGTGTTTCACTCTCAATCTGTTTCTAAGCCTTGGGAGAACGTGGGAAGATTCCTATAACCTCTCCTTCGAAGCCAAGAAAGATCCTCAAGCATCTCTTCAGATTTCTTCATCGGTTTCTCTTCTAAAATGTTGGTATTCAATTCGCTTCTTCTTTAATTCATTCTTTCTTCTCTACTTCTGATTTTCTGATCATGAGAAGGGTATTACACTGCTGTAATAACCTCTTCTTTAATTCTTTTAGCCCTAGAGTGAATCCCCCAATTCACTCTATGATCTTGAAGCCATATGGCGATGATCCTTGAATTTGATTCCACCAAAGCTCTTAATGATACTTTCCCTAATTTCCTACCTATCTTTATTATTGTGGGGAAGGTCTCATATTATTACCATGACCTTCCCTTGTGTCCTCATGATTGAGGAGTTGATCCTTGTTTTTCTTTGGAACAATTGGCAACCCTTTTATTTTCTATTAATTCATTGGACTCTCCCCAAAACCTTTCTTGATTGTAAATTCTTTGCCTAAGGGTGAATCTTTATTCTCCCTAGTCTTTTCGTGGGATACACGGATTCTTGTTAGTAAATCCCTAATTGTATGATTTGAATTTGTTTCCCTTCACTTTAATTGAGAACCTTATTTTCTCTCATTAGTAGACCCTTCCTAATTCCATTCTTTATTTTGAAATACTAATGAGATTTTCCTTTATCTATCTTGGGTTGTTTTTGTGAGAATTAATTATGGGTAACTCTCATGGGAGGTAACCAACTCTCATGAGAGGTAACCATATATGAAACCCTAATGTTCTTTTATCTGTTGGAAACTTCCCAACACTTTTTCAGATTGTGCATTCTTTGTTTCTCTTTCCCATGGGTGAATCTTGATTCTTTGTTTCTCTTTCCCTTGGGTGATATTTGTGTTAACCTAAACTTGATCACTATATTTTATTCATGATCCATGTTTAACCTAATTAGGATTTCTAATTATTCTTTCTTCGTTCTTGTTCTTGATTGAGATCAGGAAGAAGATGATGCATTCTTGCAACCATCTATTCCATGATCTCATTCTATTCTTTGAGATCTATGATCATCATCATGATCTTAACCCTAGCTAATAGATTCTTGAAACCTTAACCCTAACCCTTGAATGATCTTTCTGGAAACCTCTTGTAACCTTCCATGTGCGGGAAACCTCATGGGTAATGTTTCTGTTAACATAAACTAGATTTCCTATGATTTCTTGTTATTTTCTTGATAACAATCATTCCCTCTCTTTCCGTGATCATAACCTTTTGATGAGCCATATGTTATGATGAAACCCTAACCTCTTTGTTACAAACCTATTATGATTGATTTTTCGGACTATGATCTCCCCCATGTCTTCATTTGGGTTTGGTTGTACTTGGTCTTCAACCCCATGAGCAAAGCACCCTTGTATAGCAATATACTTGGGGGCGGTTACTAGTGGCGGTTGATTAAACCAAGCGACCGCCCGGTTCTGCTTGCGGGAAAATGCCCTATTTTGCCCCCTGTTCGTTATAAATAGCATCCCTCGCCCTATTAACGCATTATTATGTTCGGGATTGCTATTTTGGGCGATTAGGCGGCTGTGGAAACGTGCGGGACTCGTGTCCGAAGTCTTGTTAATGATATGAAACCTTTTCTCTTCTATTCTTGGTGATTCTGATTAAGGTAATGAATCTCCATCTTCTATTCTCTTTCTTTTTAACCTCTAATTGATATGAACCCATCTCCTTTTTGTTAGTAGTTACCCATTTGATTTGTTGTACTCCCTTTTCAATGTTCTTGATGAGATCCTTTCCAGAAACGAATCCCTGCATTTGTTTAATGGATGGATCCCATCAAGGGGAATGATTTGGGTAATAAATCTTTGTTAATTTTAGGGTTTCTTGTTATCCCCTTGTTCTAGACCTTTTAAGCTTGAAATTCGGACTAAGATCATCCCAAAAAGGATTGAAATCGGATGATAAAAAGTCTGATTTTCGGAGTTGGAAACTGTCTGAAACAGGGGCGGTCGCTTGTGGAGGTCGCTTAACTTAAGCAACCGCCACAAGCAACCGGCTGGTTTCCAGTAACTGTGTAGGTTTGATTTTTGAATTGTTTTGACTCTTGACTCTTATACATTCTTGTAACCCTATGCCTAGGTGTTCTCTGTTTCAAATAAAAGTCTTATAATAGTTTTTGGATTGCAAGTTAGAGGACTTCTACTAAATTACAGGTAAGGACATGCATTCTTATTTATATGCAATTACATATACATGATGATTCAGTTGTTCTATTTACTATTCTTTGATCATGTAACTTGCTGTAATTGTATAAAGCATGTGAATCTTATTGTATACTTGCTGTTAGTGGTTTTCTTTGATGTACTTCATCTTTTATGATATTGCACAACTGTTCATGGTATGATAAAGAGTGATTGTAGTGTAGTTGTGATGGAAGGGGTATTCCTTTGGGATATCTTGGCTTGGGATATCGGAAGGTCGTGGAATGGGACACATGCCCGCTGATGTCTCCAACACTATCATGATTACTTGATGACATACTTAGGGAGTCTAGAATTGCATGGCTAGGTACCCCACATGCTATTACCCTTTCGGCAGGGGAATTGAAGCCGGGTGACCCGTGACAATGGTGACGTGACTATGTTTCATCCAACAGCGGTAACCAGTCCGTGCGGAGACTCAGTGGTCCACTATTGGTCATGTAATGGTAGGGTTGCATATGTTAGGGTTGGGCTCATGGACGTCCAAGGAGCGGACCGGGTGTCGCGAGGAGTCATGAGAGCATCCGCCCCAATAATATGTGGATGACCATAGGGTTAAGGAGTGGAGTCCAACAGAGGTATCCAGTCCGTGAGGATTCTTACTCCTAGGTTGCGAAGGATACTCGAACCGAGTTGGTTGGTGCCATAGGGGAAGTATCTGGACTTCATATAGTATGTTACCATTATGACCTTGCATTGGATTAGAAACCCCGACATGCGCCGAGTACTCATTGCCAATGGTCGTGGTGAGAGAGTGTTGACTTAACCCCCAGCCACGGTTTTGAGAGCCAGGTGTGGACTTACCCCTTTGCCCAGGATCCCTACAGAGGTAACCAGTCCTTGCCGGATCAGAGTGATGAGACTTACCCAGAGGAGGGCTGGTGTATATCTTAAAGCATGTTAGCCATTAGAGACTTGCATAGTTAGATCTTAGTAGCATTCATATTTCTGCATATCATCCATATCATTTCATATGTGCATTCGTGGATTGTATTGACATATATATGAGAATTGCTTGTTCCTTATCGAGTTCGTTGGAACTCATTCCTTTCATTGTATGTATTATATAAACTGTACAGATGGTTGCACAACGTCGGAAGTTGGGAATGATTCGTATAAAAGAGCCTTCTCGTTTGAAGCTGATGTGGCACAGACAGTGGTACATGGACTTGCAGAGCATGAAGCCTCCTGAAGATGAAGATTATCTAGTTATTTATTTTGCTTCCGCTGAACTCGATATTACATTTGATTCTTGATTCTTTCCTTTGATTATTTCTTGGATATTTATTGGAGTATTTGGACTCCTGTAACCTTTTTATTAATTATTGCACTATTCTTGCTCTTGATTACAGGTATTTGTATTTATTATTATTGATAGACTAAAACCATGGATCCTGTGACGGATCGCACCCACGGGTCGTCGGGCGGGTAACCGGGCCTGGCGGGCGGGGTGTGACAGAGTGGTATCAGAGCCCTGGTTTTACGAAGTCAATAATAGTTAATACAAGTATTAGATGAGCAATCTGAGTCATAGATCCAGAAGTGACTCAAGCTGTCTTAGAGGTGAATAATAGAGAACCTTGGATTAGAAACTTGAACAAATGAAGCATAATTCACAAGTTTGAATAATGCACAATAATTACAATTTATGACTTGTACTTGGGTAGTAGTCATGGGTTAAAGTTTAGTTGTCAGTTTTAAGTTATTGTATGTGTCGAGTCATGAGTTGTCCTTGTGAGTGAGTTTTGTTGTGAGATATTGTTGGGAGTAAGTCGTCATATGAGTCTGAGTCATGTTGTCGTCATGTGTTGTAGTATGAGTTTGAGTCGTGTTGTCGTCATGTGTTGTCATACGAGTTCGAGTCGGGAGTTGTTGTTTTAAGTTGTAATTGGGAGTAGTGGTTGTGAGTGGTCGTTATGAGTCATAACTAAACATTGAACAATTGTTAATGCAACAAAAGAAAAGCATAATATACAATAACACAAGTAATACAAATTTAACTTCACTAATCACTTAGGTTTACAATTCTGAAAGTGAATACATCTGTGTTGACATAAAAGGAATTCCTAGAACTGTCTGTCTTGGTAATCGTTTCTGAGAATCAAGCTGATCTTTCATAGTTTGAGATTCTTCCTCTAGTTGTGTCAGTCAATCTTCTATAATGTATATGTGTGTCTCTATCCTCTCCTGTTGAGTCTCTATCCTTTCTTGTGTGGAAGTTATCGCCGACAACTAAGAAACCGCACCCGATGCCTCGAAAGTTGAATTTGATGGACCTCCCACCTCAAACTGTCGAGTTGGAATAGTTTCCTCCTCATCTTCCTAAACCTCCTAATCCTGAGTTTCATCCTGAGCTTGAACCTCATCCTAGTGCTCATTCTTTTCCTCAATATCCTCATCCTTATCATCATTACCCTCATCAATCATCATCTTTCATCCTGAGCCTAAATCTAGTCTGAAGTTTTAACTGTTGTCTTCTTATCCTCGTATAATCTCTGCTTGTGTGTTCTGTGATGTAGAAGACCTTGGAAACCCTATAACCTTTTGGGAAGCCTAGAAAACTTTTCTTCATGTTCGTTATTCATAGCCTTTGTTCTTATCTTCGTTCGATTTGTCAACTGTACATCTCTCGCATTCTTATCATCTGCTTTGTTTTGAATTACTCTTTGCCATTTATGAAGTCAGCCAAGAGTCCAGTGTTCCATACCTAATCCTAACCTCGTTGCTGTGCCAAATGCATACGTACCATATGCATTGTTTGATTTATTCTCTGCCGTATAAGTTACCTAGTTTCGTTTGGTAGAAGTTTACCCCGAAGCTTACCTATTCTTTCTTCGATTTTTCTAGTGCCTTCTATCTCCCTTTGATAGGAGGGTAATCTTAAATCATTCCCATGACTGATCCTTCTATCCTTGCTGTTCTAAAGTGGATCTCCGTACACTCTTTAACCTTGTGAGAATTCTCCACATGATGATTTCGAAGAGAAATCAAGTGTGATCTTCATGAATTGTTATTCCTTCTAATTGTTTCAAGACTTCAAACTTTTCATCTCCTTTTATTCAATCAAAGATTAATAATCTCTTTTGTATTGTATTGATCTACTCTTACTATGTTTTATTCTTTGTGGTTGAGGCTAGGAAGAAGATGCCGCATCCTTGCAACCATCTCTTCTACAACCTCCTTTCATTCTTATGGTTTTATGATCTTCATATTGATCTTCGCCATGATCCTTGTGAAATCTTCATGAAGCCATGATCATACTTTCAATTTGATTTCAAAGCATGTTAGATTTTCTCTATTGATTTTCTTCAAAAAAAAATGTTATTTGTTTTCCGTTGTTTTTGGGAGAAGAAAGTCAAGATAAAAGCGATGTATCTCTATCTCTTTGGAAGCCTAGTACTTTTCGAATTTCGAGGACGAAATTATTTTAAGGGGGGGAGAATGTGACACCCAGCCCAAATCTAGCCCGGAAACCCGATCTGTTTTGCGTGAAGTCGGGTTTTGTTTAATGTTGACTTCGAAGTTTGACCGTGATTTCCGTTTTACTATCTTTGAAAATCTTAGGAAGATGTCTTTGTGGGCCATCTCAGTAGAAGATATGGTGTTTGACCCAAAACCCATGGATATTGATGATGGTGTTTCCTTATGGAAACCTTATTTGATTTGGTGTTGAACTATTTATTTGTGAAGAAGACCTTGATTGATGGACCTAAAGCTTAGTTGGACCTGGTTTGAAGACTTCCCTCCATACTAGGTAAGTAGTACGATGTATTGAAAGAAGCCCATCCAAAAATATTGAAGTTTAGCCCATTAAATCCCTATTTTTGAATAAGCTGTCCAGGCAGTGGCATTTTGGTAAATATCTGTTTTGAAGGTTTTCAAAAGCTTTATTTCCTTTAATTTCGTGGTAAACTATTCCCACCATGTTTCTAAACCTCTAGATAGTGTGGGATCGACCTTTGAACTTCCTCTTTGGCAACCAATCAACCACCGGGGTCAATTTGGTCAGTTTGGTGAAACCCTAGTAACTCTTGAACTCTTTGTGCTATCTAAAAGGGGGAACTCCATGTGTTTCACTCTCAATCTGTTTCTAAGCCTTGGGAGAACGTGGGAAGATTCCTATAACCTCTCCTTCGAAGCCAAGAAAGATCCTCAAGCATCTCTTTGATTTCTTCATCGGTTTCTCTTCTAAAATGTTGGTATTCAATTCGCTTCTTCTTTAATTCATTCTTTCTTCTCTACTTCTGATTTTCTGATCATGAGAAGGGTATTACACTGCTGTAATAACCTCTTCTTTAATTCTTTTAGCCCTAGAGTGAATCCCCCAATTCACTCTATGATCTTGAAGCCATATGGCGATGATCCTTGAATTTGATTCCACCAAAGCTCTTAATGATACTTTCCCTAATTTCCTACCTATCTTTATTATTGTGGGGAAGGTCTCATATTATTACCATGACCTTCCCTTGTGTCCTCATGATTGAGGAGTTGATCCTTGTTTTTCTTTGGAACAATTGGCAACCCTTTTATTTTCTATTAATTCATTGGACTCTCCCCAAAACCTTTCTTGATTGTAAATTCTTTGCCTAAGGGTGAATCTTTATTCTCCCTAGTCTTTTTCGTGGGATACACGGATTCTTGTTAGTAAATCCCTAATTGTATGATTTGAATTTGTTTCCCTTCACTTTAATTGAGAACCTTATTTTCTCTCATTAGTAGACCCTTCCTAATTCCATTCTTTATTTTGAAATACTAATGAGATTTTCCTTTATCTATCTTGGGTTGTTTTTGTGAGAATTAATTATGGGTAACTCTCATGGGAGGTAACCAACTCTCATGAGAGGTAACCATATATGAAACCCTAATGTTCTTTTATCTGTTGGAAACTTCCCAACACTTTTTCAGATTGTGCATTCTTTGTTTCTCTTTCCCATGGGTGAATCTTGATTCTTTGTTTCTCTTTCCCTTGGGTGATATTTGTGTTAACCTAAACTTGATCACTATATTTTATTCATGATCCATGTTTAACCTAATTAGGATTTCTAATTATTCTTTCTTCGTTCTTGTTCTTGATTGAGATCAGGAAGAAGATGATGCATTCTTGCAACCATCTATTCCATGATCTCATTCTATTCTTTGAGATCTATGATCATCATCATGATCTTAACCCTAGCTAATAGATTCTTGAAACCTTAACCCTAACCCTTGAATGATCTTTCCGGGAAACCTCTTGTAACCTTCCATGTGCGGGAAACCTCATGGGTAATGTTTCTGTTAACATAAACTAGATTTCCTATGATTTCTTGTTATTTTCTTGATAACAATCATTCCCTCTCTTTCCGTGATCATAACCTTTTGATGAGCCATATGTTATGATGAAACCCTAACCTCTTTGTTACAAACCTATTATGATTGATTTTTCGGACTATGATCTCCCCCATGTCTTCATTTGGGTTTGGTTGTACTTGGTCTTCAACCCCATGAGCAAAGCACCCTTGTATAGCAATATACTTGGGGGCGGTTACTAGTGGCGGTTGATTAAACCAAGCGACCGCCCGGTTCTGCTTGCGGGAAAATGCCCTATTTTGCCCCCTGTTCGTTATAAATAGCATCCCTCGCCCTATTAACGCATTATTATGTTCGGGATTGCTATTTTGGGCGATTAGGCGGCTGTGGAAACGTGCGGGACTCAGGTCTGAAGTGCTGTTAATGATATGAAACCTTTTCTCTTCTATTCTTGGTGATTCTGATTAAGGTAATGAATCTCCATCTTCTATTCTCTTTCTTTTTAACCTCTAATTGATATGAACCCATCTCCTTTTTGTTAGTAGTTACCCATTTGATTTGTTGTACTCCCTTTTCAATGTTCTTGATGAGATCCTTTCCAGAAACGAATCCCTGCATTTGTTTAATGGATGGATCCCATCAAGGGGAATGATTTGGGTAATAAATCTTTGTTAATTTTAGGGTTTCTTGTTATCCCCTTGTTCTAGACCTTTTAAGCTTGAAATTCGGACTAAGATCATCCCAAAAAGGATTGAAATCGGATGATAAAAAGTCTGATTTTCGGAGTTGGAAACTGTCTGAAACAGGGGCGGTCGCTTGTGGAGGTCGCTTAACTTAAGCAACCGCCACAAGCAACCGGCTGGTTTCCAGTAACTGTGTAGGTTTGATTTTTGAATTGTTTTGACTCTTGACTCTTATACATTCTTGTAACCCTATGCCTAGGTGTTCTCTGTTTCAAATAAAAGTCTTATAATAGTTTTTGGATTGCAAGTTAGAGGACTTCTACTAAATTACAGGTAAGGACATGCATTCTTATTTATATGCAATTACATATACATGATGATTCAGCTGTTCTATTTACTATTCTTTGATCATGTAACTTGCTGTAATTGTATAAAGCATGTGAATCTTATTGTATACTTGCTGTTAGTGGTTTTCTTTGATGTACTTCATCTTTTATGATATTGCACAACTGTTCATGGTATGATAAAGAGTGATTGTAGTGTAGTTGTGATGGAAGGGGTATTCCTTTGGGATATCTTGGCTTGGGATATCAGAAGGCTGTGGAATGGGACACATGCCTGCTGATGTCTCCAGCACTATCATGATTACTTGATGACATACTTAGGGAGTCTAGAATTGCATGGCTAGGTACCCCACATGCTATTACCCTTTCGGCAGGGGAATTGAAGCCGGGTGACCCGTGACAATGGTGACGTGACTATGTTTCATCCAACAGCGGTAACCAGTCCGTGCGGAGACTCAGTGGTCCACTATTGGTCATGTAATGGTAGGGTTGCATATGTTAGGGTTGGGCTCATGGACGTCCAAGGAGCGGACCGGGTGTCGCGAGGAGTCATGAGAGCATCCGCCCCAATAATATGTGGATGACCATAGGGTTAAGGAGTGGAGTCCAACAGAGGTATCCAGTCCGTGAGGATTCTTACTCCTAGGTTGCGAAGGATACTGAACCGAGTTGGTTGGTGCCATAGGGGAAGTATCTGGACTTCATATAGTATGTTACCATTATGACCTTGCATTGGATTAGAAACCCCGACATGCGCCAGTACTCATTGCCAATGGTCGTGGTGAGAGAGTGTTGACTTAACCCCCTGACCACGGTTTTGAGAGCCAGTGTGGACTTACCCCTTTGCCCAGGATCCCTACAGAGGTAACCAGTCCTTGCCGGATCAGAGTGATGAGACTTACCCAGAGGAGGGCTGGTGTATATCTTAAAGCATGTCAGCCATTAGAGACTTGCATAGTTAGATCTTAGTAGCATTCATATTTCTGCATATCATCCATATCATTTTATATGTGCATTCGTGGATTGTATTGACATATATATGAGAATTGCTTGTTCCTTACTGAGTTCGCTGGAACTCATTCCTTTCATTGTATGTATTATATAAACTGTACAGATGGTTGCACAACGTCGGAAGTTGGGAATGATTCGTATAAAAGAGCCTTCTCGTTTGAAGCTGATGTGGCACAGACAGTGGTACATGGACTTGCAGAGCATGAAGCCTCCTGAAGATGAAGATTATCTAGTTATTTATTTTGCTTCCGCTGAACTCGATATTACATTTGATTCTTGATTCTTTCCTTTGATTATTTCTTGGATATTTATTGGAGTATTTGGACTCTTGTAACCTTTTTATTAATTATTGCACTATTCTTGCTCTTGATTACAAGTATTTGTATTTATTATTATTGATAGACTAAAACCATGGATCCTGTGACGGATCGCACCCACGGGTCGTCGGGCGGGTAACCGGGCCTGGCGGGCGGGGTGTGACAAGGGCATTCATGGCCTCAATTTCACTCCTGAAACAAAAGTAACAAGGGTGGGTTGCCTGCCTTGGTCGCCCTAGGTGACCCCCCAGGCGACCCACCTAGTTTCGGGGGGAAAAGGGTATTTTTGGAAAAGTGATTTTGAAGCCCTATTTAATGAATTTTTGTTCTAAAACGTGTCATTATGTTCTAAAGCCATCAAGAGAATGTCGAGCTTCTCAAGAGAACCATCTCCAAGGTGAAGGAAGGTGTGGAGAGCATTTGTCAAGGTTTTTGAACGTTGTTTAGCTTTCTACAAGGTTAGTATTCATCTTCTTCGTTGTAGTTCTCTTCTATTGATTGATTCCTCCTACTACCAAGACCTAGTTGAAGGTTTTTCTACCTGTTGTAATAACCTAATTCTTCTATCCTCTTTACTCTAAAGTGAATCCTCATTCACTCTGGTTCATCTGTGAATCTTGCGGTTAGATTTTGGAGAAGACCTAATATAAGATTCGTTAGGTTTTCATTCTTTTTGCTTTGTTTGATCTCTAAACTATGATAAATCATGTTCTAGTATGATTTCATAATTTTCTAAATAATTTCGAAGTAGCATAGAACCCAAATGGGAAGTTTTCTGTTGATTTAAGCCAAATTTGTTCGTACATAGAAGGCTAGTTGATTGCCCTAGTTGCCCCAGGTGACCCACCCAAGCTTTGGCAGATTCATGTCCTGGTTGATTACCCTTGTGAAATCCCTCCTGACCCTAACCTGGACACTCTATTTGTTTTGGATGAAAAAGTCAAGTGAATGATTTTTGACTTGGAAGTTGGACCTTGAGTTTAGTGTCAATAGCTTTGGAAGGTCCTAGGAAGTCAAGTCAGACCTTTCCCTAAGTTGGTTGAAAGCCTAAGTGCTGGTTTTGACCTTGGAGATCCAAAATCAGCAAGCTGGAAAAAGGGGAACCTTTGGTTGATCCTCCCTTGGTTGATACCATCGACCAAAGTGGCTTCGGAAACAGAATTGTCTAATTTTGGATTTTGGATTCTGGATCTCTATATATATGAACCTTGGTCTAAACCTAAATATTTTGCCTCTTAACTGTTGGAGAACGTCGGGAGAACCCTAGAGCCTCCTCCTCAAGCCAAGCAAGATCCCCAAACATTCAACCAAGGATTTCCTCTTTGAATACTCTTTTTCAAGGTTAGTATTCAATCTCTTTCTTCTCTGATCTACTCTCTCTACTGTATCTTCTTATTGTTTTGATTCTGAGGAAGGTATTACACTACTGTATGACCCAACCTTTGATCTCTTTGTCTTAGAGTGAACCCCCATTCACTCTATGTTCTCCCTTGAAGCCATATGGTGTTTTTCCATGTATTTGATCTAGTATTGATAGCATGATCTACTCTTACTGTAGTTTTCTATTCTAATATGTATTAGACTTGTTTCTTATTAGTTTTTTTTATTACTGATCTACTGTTTTCTATCTCTTTGAATGAATCCCCTTTCATTCTAGCCTTTCCGTGTGAATCCACAGTTTTAGCCTAATAGGTGTTTTATTAGAATTCTATCCCGTTGACCTTGTTTGATGTTTAGACCTTCATAGCTAGTTTTAGTATGTTGTTTTAGAATTTTCCTGTTAATTTCGGAGTGTTCCGATGTGTTTCGGTGAGTTTCCGATCAAAATTGGAGATTTTTGTCCGTACACTGTCCTGCTTGGTTGATGCATCAACCAAAGGACCATCGACCAAGCATGTTGCTGACAACAATTTTCCCTGTTTTGTCTCCATTTAGACTCCAATCTTTTGGTTGTGTTTCTTATGATCTATACATGTTTGTTTAAGCTTGTTTAGGTGATTTTGGTCTTGTTCTTTGATCTCTCATTGAAGGTTACAAATATGGAATTCAAGGTGAGTATGTTCACTCACAATATGCATATTTACATGCCTTGTTGTGATATGAATGCATGATTTAGCTACTGTTGTTTTACTTTCTTTACATTATATTACTTCTATAATTACAGTTGCATATTCATATTATAACTTACATACTGGAATGGATCATGAATGGTATGAATAGTGAATTTGACTTGATTGTGTGATATATGGAATCATGGTTTCATGTGAATGCCTAGGTTGTAGTTGTGTAATGGGGAATGCCCTTTTGGCATTTCTGTATTTGGACATTAGTGGAGGTGGTATGGGACGCTTTCCTATGGTGCCCTTCGGCGCTTCCCCTGACTATTGGTTGACATACATAGGATTGGTCTATAAGTGTTTGGCTAGGGAAAACCCTATCATATTTGACCCTATCGGAAGGGAAAACCCTATCATATTTGTGGGCGCTCAAGACAAGTAACCAACCCATGAGAGGACATGAATCACATTCTGGCGGCCATTCATTGGTAGGGTTGCAGTAGTAGACTTGGGCTCATGGACGCTCAAGACCGGTAACCAACCGGTTAGAGGACATGAGAGCTTCCCATTTACTATTTGTGGATGACCAATAGGATTACGAGTCTACGTAGCCGAGAAGGAGACGGTGACTCTAAGGGGAAGGATATCGGAAAGGATCGCAGGAAGTGAGGAATGGACGTATCTAACCCTAAGTAGATGTGACTTAGTAGATGACTTCATTGGGCTAAGATTAACCCTGACATGCGTCAATACTCAGACTAGTGGTGATGTGAGAGAGTGGTGACCTAAACCCCCATCCATTGAATGTTTGGGAAGGATGCAGGACCCAGTTACCAACAGAGAACCCAAGATACCGGGAAGCTTGAGGGAGAATGATTTGAGACCTACCTAGAGGACTATGGTGCTATGACTTAAAGTGTGTCTGCCAATAGAGACCAGCATATGTAGAGTTAGAAGCAAACTTGCATTCATTGTCTCATATCATTGCATTTATGTTTGCTATGGTTTGTGTGTAAATGTTTATTGTGATTGAACTACTTGCTAAGTTCTTTTGAGCTTACCCTTCGGGGGACATGTTTTCTTTAGATTGTGTTGCAGGTACTAATGAATGTGAGATCCCGAACTACGAGGCCATGACATGTGACTCGTATGGTTTCCAAGATGTTGGAGACTACGAGCAATGTAGTGAAGCATACCCATGTGATGACGGAACGTACCAAAATTAGCTGGATCTTGAAGCTTTACTCCTTAGTTTCCTTTTCCTTTTTTTAGTTGTAATACTTTAGATTTCGATCTACCTTTCACTTTTGTTTGTGGGGTATATTTCCGCTATACTCTACAATTACCTTTTGATAAGTATCTTGTTATTTCCGCACTTTGATATTCTTTTGTGATCCTTATGTGATCCTTTCTAAATTGTTTCTTAATTTAGTTGAATACAATGATTTGTTCTTGCTTTTGATTGTATTATTGTGCTATGTGGGATATGATCACCTTAAACTTAATCTTCAGGGTTGTGGATCACACACTCGGGTATTCCAGATATGGTACCGGCTGGGTGGATGTGACAACCTTGGTTTCCCCAAGCAACCCACCCACTGCCAAGTTGGTCATTTGTTTCTCTTTTCACCATCATACCTATAAGGTTATTTTTAATTTTGAACCAACATATTAGCGTGAACATACTTTTTGACCTATATTTACAAGGTTACAAATTGATAGCAAGGTGAGGACGTTCACTTGCACATAACCACTGTTACATTCTTGATTGTTATGGAACTTGCTTATATGATTACATATTGCGGGTTTAAGGTTTAGGAATGATTATTATGACTATGGAATTTCAGTATACATGTGGTAAATGTTTATGATATATGGATCAACATGTGACTGTATGGACTTAGAATGACTTGTGACTGATAATGTGATTGAATCCATCTTGTAATGCAAATGTAGGTTGTGATTGTGAATTGGGGAATACCATTTGCGTGTTTTTATTTTAGGACGTTAGTGGAGGTGGTATAGGACACAATCCTATAAGGCCCTTGGTGCTTTTCATGATCACTGGATGTCATAACTAGGAAGTCTAGTTGAGTTTGGTTAGAAACCCCGTCATATCACACCCTATCGGCGTGGGTACGAGGTTGAGTGACCCGTGGCAGCAGTGTGGGGTGGTGGGCTCTCAAGACCAGTAGCCAACCCGTGAGAGGGCACAACCACATTGTGGGGGCCATTCATTGGTAGGGTTGCATAAAATAGACTTGGGCTCATGAGCGCTCAAGACCGGTATACAACCCGGGAGAGGACATGAGAGCTTCCCATCCATTATATGTGGATGACCAATAGGGTTAAGAGTCAGCATAGTCCAAGCTGGTTGGTGCCATAAGATACGATGACTCTAGTAGGGAAGGATACCGAACCAAGATTGTGAGATCCGTGAGGGGAAGTATCCAAACCTATGTTGATGTGAAACCTATGTTGATGTGAATGAGTAATTGACTTGTTTGGGCTAGGTATAACCCTGACAAGTGCCATTACTCATGCCGATGGTGGTGAGAGAGCAGTGACCTATACCCCAACAATGGTGATAGTCCGAGAGGGACGCCTTGACCCCTTACCGGGGATTTCAAGACTGCCAACCAACCCGTGAGAGATCAGAGTGACGAGACCTACCCAATGGAGGCTGGTGTTCTACTTAATGCGTGTCTACCATTAGAGACTAGCTTCCATTAGAGTATAGTTTCATACTTGCATTTTGACTGATGTCATATTGCACCATGTGATGTATTGATTTGGACTATGATATTGGTTATTTGTTTTTGAACTACTCACTGAGTTCTTTTGAACTCACCCTTCGGGGAATTTGTTGCTTTAGACTTTGCTACAGATCCAAATGTTATAGAAATCCAAGAATACGAGACACCAATGATTGATTTGTACAATGAACAAGATTTTGGGGACTATGATGTTCACGGTGAAGAATGTTCATGTCTCGACTGCCCGTATGGAGATTATTGATTAAGAAATATATTTTACTTAAGGATACATACCTAATATGACATTTAATATAATTTTGACCTTTACTTTAAACATTTTCAATTGTATACGTTACATTTGACATCACTTCCGCACTCTAATTCTGTTTTAAGATCCTTCTGAGATCTTTAACAATTGATTTATTTCTTTAATAATATTATACATTGATTTAATCTTGCTCATGATTGGAATATTGTGTGGAATGGTTGGTTGATTGTCTGAGACTTGACCTTTTGGGCTGTGCATCAAACCCTCGGGTAGTCAGCTAAATGGGTACCAGCTGGGGGGATGTGACAATAGGTCTTTCATTGAAGGTTGTATAGTCCCCTTCTCTGCCATAAATTTTTTTGGGTTGCTCTCTCCAGTGGTTGGGTAAAACTAAATATTGATGGATACTCAATTGGGAACCCAGGTCATGCTGGGGCTAGAGGTGTTTTTCACGATGAGAATGCCAACATCTCGTGTTCATTTCATATTTGTTTTGGGTTGAAAACAAAATTTGAAGCATAAATACAAGCATTTATCTCTAGATTGGAATGGGCAAAGCATCTACAGTTTCAAAATATTTGGATTGAAAGTGATTCGATGGCAACTGCAGTGGTAATAAGCCCCGTTTTCCTAACCTGAAAACCGAGTTGCACGTGCGAGTACACTCTAGCTGGAAGAAGTTGTGGGCTATCAAGATTGAGGCCCATATTTCAGCCCCAAAGCCCATGGATCTGGATATTGTTGGTGAAGAACGTGCCTTACTGGAACTGGAAGGAGAACCAATTGGAACTCGAATGGATTGGACAAATGGATATCCAGCGCAAGAAGGGTCGAGTTGGAAGATGTTCGCGAACAATGTAAGACACCTCCACATGTTGGTTGAGGTTGCAGCAGAGCTAGGGATCAACGGAAAGTACTGAAAAGTACCAGGGGTGGTTGCTTAAGGCAGTTGATTGACTGGCCACCTTGGCGGTCGATTGGAAAACCCTGCCTAAAAACCCTAATTTGCCCTCGGCACCCTATTTAAAGCCTTCCACTACCTAATTTCGCATTATTTTATTCGTGGAGATTGCTATGGACTAAGTAAAGGTAGAAAACACATGGTGGGTGGAGAAGAAATTCTATTCACAGGGAAATCTTGGAACTTGCTTTGACTTTCTGATCCAGATGAGGTTAGTTGATCACTCTCTTATTGTACATAAATTATATATTGTTAGAGGGTAGTCTTTATCTCTAAATTATATAGTGGTGATTTGGATTAGCTTAATCCTTTCCCATCGATGATCTCAATTGGATCCTGCCAGGAGATGGATTCTTATATTCAAATTAAGGGCTGATCTTGTTGAAGAAGATAATGTGGATTTAGATTATTCTTCTTTTGCGATTTATAGCCTAGTGACCTCTCTGGAGTTCTAAGAATGAAGTTCGGGCTTGAATCAATTCAAAATCAGATTGAGGATGGGTGATCAAAAGTTTGAATTTCGAACTTGAAATTATGCCCGAGTTAGAGGCGGTCAATCAAGACTGTTGATTGACCCAACCAACCGCCTCAACCGACCAGCTAGGTCACAGTGGCTATGTTGATGCTGATTTTGCTCAGTTTGACTCTCAGACCCTAATGTAACCTTAAAATCTTAATCTAGGGGTTTTATGGGATATGTTAGTGTATTTTCTTTGGAGATCTATCACATTTTTAAGTACTATTTCCTCTAAGACAAGTAAGGCCACAATTGCATGTATGGATGGTTTGGTGTTATGATGAACTACTTACTTTTCTGTACATGTCAATTGTCACATCCACTCAGCCGGTACCCTACCTGGCATACCTAAGTGTGTGATCCACAGCCCTGAAGAACAAGTATCGAGGAAATCATCCTCCCACATACACAATAACATAATCATGAACAAGATAATCAATGTGTAATAATATAAACAAGAGATCAATATAAGAAGAGAGAATGACAATATAATCAGAGTGTGGAAAGAATAATACCAATATATAATAATCAAAATGTAGAGTGCGCGAAAATTCACTCCACATATCACAGTGGAAATGTAGCTCGAAAACTAAAAGGGAAAGATTACAACTGATTCTCAAAAGAGAGAAAGAAAAGAAATAATCAAACTAAATTAAGGTCTCTTCGGTCTTATAAAGTGTATCTTCATAAACAAAAACTAAAGAAACTAAACACGACTGCTTCCACTCCAAACTGTCCTTACCTTAAATAGCTTCGATGAGTATCCGAAGATCAAAGAGAATGGTTCCAAACTTAGCAAATAAACCCTAAACAAGCATAGATACAACATTAGGAAAGAGGCCTAGAAGATCATAGGTCAAACGAATCAAATCGGACGAAGAACATAGCTACTGTCAGCCTTGGTCGATTGGGTGGTAGTTTGGTCCAATCGACCAAGCAATCGACCACCTAAATAGTATGAAGTAGAAATCTGATTTTTTTATCCAAAACTCATCTTCCGAGATTCAAAACACTCCGAAATTCCAAGGTATCATTAAGAACAGTAATCTAAGACTACCTAGCATAGATTAGACACTAACAATGGTAAAAAACAATACTTACTAATTTGGAAACATGACTTTCTAATTCGGTAAAAATCATAGTTTTCAATGAAAACATGCTATGAACTTAAGAGAGGAACTAGAGATGATAAGATATCATTCTAGTAGAACATAATCAATAGATCATACATGAAACTAACATGCAAATAGATCTAACATGCTAGAGAAATCAAAATCGAAAGAATGATCATGGCTTCATGAAGAAATCATAAGATTCATAGCTATGATCAAGTATGACAATCATTGGAATGAATGGAGATTCATTCCCAACCTTGAATACTGTAAAAAGAGGTGTTTGCAAGTATGCAATGCCTTCTTCATGATCATAGTACAGAGATTAGATCATGCAAGAGTAAATCAATAAGAAAATAAGAGATTACTAACTTTGAAGATGAACAAAAGATGAAGAACTTGAGATCTTGCAAGAGTTCTTCACAAACACCAAGGAGAGGCTTCCCACATTCTCTAAGGGTTTTAGAAACAAAGGAGGCTAAAAAACATGTACTTCTATTACATAGAGCACCAAAAGACCTAAATAGAGGATCTTGGTAGATTCTGTCCCTGTTGGTCGATTGGCCCAATCGACCAAGCATGTCAAGAAGGCCAAAACAAGGAAAAGAGGGCCCAAACCAAATTCAAATCCAATGACTTACCTAGTATAGAGGAATGCCTTCAAATCATGACCAACTACACTTTAAGTCCATCAACTAATCTCATATTCATCAAGGTGCAGTTTCATTTCCAAATCTATCAAAGCTTCCAAGTATGGAACACCATCATCAACTTCCATGGGTTCTGGGTCAAACACCACATCTTTCACTAAGATGGCCCATAGTTGGCTTCTTCCTTTACTTCGAGTCTTTGGATCTAAAGACAACAGGGTTTTCAGGTCAAGGTTAGGGCTGGGTTTCACATCAATGGTCTTATAACATGTTGTAATTATTGATATGCATGTTTACTTGTTAATGAAGTATCATGATTGATGATTAATGCATTTTACTACTTTGTTTGGTGTGGAATGATGTGTTTGGTGCGACTATGATTGGAAATACTTAGCTTAGTGCTCCTAGCTTGGGATATCAGGGGTTGTGGTATGAGACATTGTCCTTTGTTGCCCTTAGCACTCTTATGGTTGTTGTCCCACATAACTAGGGTCCTAGATTACATGGTTAGGTACCCCTACATGCGGCTACCCTTTCGACAGGAGTATTGAATCCGAGTGACCTATGATGGTAGTGATGTGACTCTATGTCATCCAAAAGAGGTAACCACTCCATGAGGAGGTTCAGTTATCCACTATTTATCATGTAATAGTAGGGTTGCATATGTTAGGGTTGGGCTCATGGGCATTCAAAAGGCAGCTTGGGTGTCATGAGGGGACATGAGAATATCTTGCCCAACAATATGTTGATGACCATAGGGTTAAGGAGTTGGATCCAATAGAGGTAATCAGTTTGTGAGGATTCACATTCGCAGGTGGAGAAGGATATTGGACCAACAGTGCACTAGGTATGAGGTATCTGGACCACATGTAGTGTGTTACCATAAGACCTTGCATTGGGTTTAGAATCTCCGACATGTGCTAGTACTCAGACCATTGGTTGTGGTGAGAGAGTGTGGACCTATACCCCTGCCATGG